>NW_007234398.1:53116-131905 GCF_000164805.1 Carlito syrichta | reverse complement strand
CAGAGGTATCTCATAGTGGCAATCAAGCTTGCCTAGAGCAAAGGGAATTTACAAGGCCTAAGACATCATGCATTGGGCAAGGATTGTAGAAGTCAAAAAACTTGTAATTATAAAAGTTATGCAGATCATAGGACTTGTGACCCCTCAGAGGGAGAGCAGGTGGGGATTCAGTCTTCCAGTAGATTGGGCGCTATCTACAGGGAAGTCAAGGATCCCCAGAAACTACCCACTGGGAATGCATAGGAGATAAGGGGAAGTGCACCCTCCATTAGCTCTAAGGAATGTCGTTTGGGAAGGTGCAGGAGCATTAGAATACTTGTCATGCCTTTCTCTAGGGGCTATGATAATGTGGACAGACATTAATGGGTCTCTGTGTCACAGGGTCTCCAAGACATTCTCAGGTGGTTGATAAGGAAGTCATGACAGTCATGTCTACCTGATTGCAACATCTCTAAGGAAAAGGATTTAAGCCAGGGCAGGGCGTGGGGGGGGCTCCAGGGCCACTCACATCTAGAGTGTAGGCCCACCAGGGCCACACTCATCCAGAGTGTAGGCCTGCTTCCTGTTTGTGGGGAGTGAACTTTTCTTAAATAAATCTTTTCTTTCACCTCTTTGTGTGTTGCAATTCTTTGCATTACTCAGATCTCTGGGTTACCAGTGCACACCTCTGGCATGCTGGCTCCAGTGCCCCTCTTCCTCCATCCATCCACCCTCACCCTATCCATACCCAAACAATGCTCACTGCTTCTATTAATCATTGAACTGAAAGATTTAGATAGTAAAATAAAGAAAATAAATTAAAAGCATGAGACTGGAGAGGAAGAAGTAAAAGTGTCCCTATTTTTAGGTGATAATAATTATTTACATGAAAACCCCTCAGGAACTTATAAGAAAACTAATAGGTGGACTTAGCAATGCAGCCAATCACTAGCAAAGTACTATACTAGTGATCTAAACAATCTAAAAAGAAAACATGTTTTATTTTATTTATATTAGTAACAAATAATCAAAAAATAAAATTAAAACAATGGCATTTAAAGCAGTATCAAAAACATCAAGTACTTTGGGATAAACTTAATAAAGGATGCATAAGACCTCAATGCCAAAAACTATAAAACCCCAATGAAAGAAATTAAAATAGAAATGATTGCCTAAATATGCCATGTTCATGGATTAGAAGGCTCAATATTAAGATTTAAATTCTCCTAAAATTGATCTACAGAGTCAATAGCCAACTCAATTCCAAACAAAATCCCAATAGGCTTTCTGTAAAAATTACAAACTGATTATAATATTTATATAAAAATGCAAATTATCTACAAGAGCCAAAGTAATTTTAAAAAGCAAAGATGAGAGACTTATACTCACTAATGTGAAGACTTACTATAAAAGCTACGGTAATAAAGATAGTATGGGTTTGCCAAAAGGATAATATATTAACTATATTTTCTTATTTACTGTATTTTTGATGCTCTGATATCTGGAGCTTAGCTGATCCTAGAGAGACTGCCCATCACAGGACTAGCTAATTCCTAGAGACAGCATGCCTTTCATATGCAAACCATACCAACAACTACCTCCTTTATTGAGTTCTCACAGGTTGAGCTACTATATCCCCTTGCCCTAATCACCCCAGCACCAGGTACAAGGCAAGTAGGGACAGTCCTTATATAGTGGAACCCAATGAAATTATTCAGACTAGCCAATCTTAAACATGCTTAGCCTGCTTACCCTCCTCATCCATTCCTTCCCACAAAAAACGCTATAAAGGCTCTGGCCCATGCTTTCCCTGACTCCTTCTACCTCCTCACTGACCCTGGTGCTTCCCATGTGGCTCTGCACAGTGTGGTATGCCCCTTCCACTTGGGAACTGTGAGTAACAAACTATCTTTTCAATGGAAATTATCTCCTGATCAGTTGGCTTCATCATACCTGAATAATAATAAAACCTACCTTTTAAAACAGACAAATAGATTAGCTAAACAGAAAAGAGAATCCAGAAATAAACTCACATATATGAAGTCTATTGGTTTTGATAAACATGCCAAGGAAATTCAATGGGAAAAAGAAAGTCTCTTCAACAAATGTTTCTGGAAGAACTAGATATCAGTATTGAAAAAAATGAACATTGATCTTGACATTATACAAAAAAAATAGATCATAGACCTAAACTGAAAAAGGTAAAATGATAAAACTTGTAGAAAAAAATGGAAAAACCTTGTAGTAGGCAAAAATTTCTTGTAAACAGATCAGAAAAAGAACAATTAAAAAATGATCAATGAGACTTCAAAATTAAAATATTTGCTCTTTGATAGGCACTAATAAGAAAGTGAAATTGCAAGCCACAGACTGGAACAAAATATTAGCAATACATATGTCTAGTAAAGAAGTTGTATCTGCAAATACGAGACCTGACAATGAAGTTCATGAAATTGCCACTGTGAACTGTGTTCACGTTGGCAGCACTGTACAAACAACTTGATAAGATTATCAGTGTCTCACAGCTGTGTTCATGTCGACACGTGGTGATGTCTTGCTGAGTGGTGTTCATTGTTATTGTTGCATGTTTTTGTGTGCTGTTGCAAAAACATTGGAGCTTGAATCAGAGCAAGGAACAAACATTACATTTCTTGTTAAACTTGCCAAGAGTGGAAGTGAAATCAGGGACATGTTAGTCCAAGTTTATGGAGATAATGCCATGAAGAAAATGGCAGCGTACAGATGGATTAAACATTTTTCTGAGGGGACAGAAAGTGTCACTGATGAAGAGAGGTCAGGATGGCCAGGAATGAGCAGAAATGACAAAAACATTGCAGAAATTCATCGAATCGTGCGTCAAAATCATTGGCTGACTATAAGAAGCATAGCAGATCAAATAAACATCGATAGAGAAAAAGTTAGAAAAATCTTCACTGAAAACCTTGGCATGAGAAAGGTGTGTGCAAAAATGTTCCCGAAGGAGCTCTTGTATCACCACAACACACCAGCTCACACAGCACTGTCTGTGAGGGAGTGTTTAGCCAGTAAACAAATAAGTGTATTGGAACACCCTCCCTACTCACCAGATCTAGCCCCCAGTGACTTTTTTCTTTACCTAAAGATAAAGGAAATATTGAAGGAAGACATTTTGAGGACATTCAGGACATCAAGGGTGACAACTCTTATGGCCATTCCAGAAAGAGTCCCAAAATTGCTTTGACAGGTGGACTAGGTGCTGGCATAAGTGCATAGCTTGCCAAGGGGAGTACTTAGAAAGTGACTATAGTGATATTCAGCAGTGAGGTATGTAGCACCTTTTCTAGGATGAGTTCTCGAACTTAATTGTCACACCTCGTATATTAAAACTCAATAATAAGACAAATGACTCAGTACAAAATGAGAAAGATATTTGAATAGACATTTAAACCTTAAAAATACAAATGGTAAATAAGCTGATAGAAAGACGCTTAACATCATTATTCTCATCAGAGAAATGCAACTTAAAATCATAATGAGATACCATTACACATCCACTACAATAGCAAGCATTAAAGAGACTGATGGTAAATGTTGGCAAGAATGTACAGTAACAGGAATTCTCATGTATTGCTGCTGGGACTGTCAAATAGTATAGCCAACTTGGAAGACAGTTTGACAATTTCTTATAAAGGTAACTATACACTTATTATATGACCCAGCAATTCCAATCCCAGGTATTTATCCAAGAGAAATGTAAACATATATTTACACAAAGAGTACCAGAATATTCATTGCAGTTTCATTCATAATAGTAATATTTTAACCACCTATCCATTAACAGGTATACAGATTAACAAGCTGCAATATATTCATACCATGGAATACTCTTCAGTACCCAAAAGGAACAAATTAGTGATAAACTCATTGCCAAATCATTAGGTTGAGTGAATGAAGCTAGACTCAAAAGAGTATATAATGTATAATTCCATTTATATGAAACCTTAATAAAGACAAATCTAATCTATAGTGACAAACCAAAAACAAAAAAACATGTCAATGGTTACCTGGGGCCAAAATGGATATTGAAGACAAGGGACATGAGGGAGCATTCTGTGTGATGGAACATTATATATCATGATTGGGGTGGTGGTTATACTGGTGTATACCTTTATCAAAATGCATCAAACTATGCACTTAAGATAGATACATTTTATTCTATGTAAATTATACCTTAATAAAATTGATTTTTAAAAAGTTCTCAGTGATAGCAACCATAAAGTCAGAAGAAGAGAGACAGAGGCATGAAGCTATCTATGGGAAGATGGAGAGGAGTGAGGAAGCTGAAGGAGATAGTTACAAAGAGAACAAGTAGTGGGGCAGGCTGTAGATGACAGTTTACTAGTATCTTAGAGTGAGAAGATAAAAATGAAAGGAAGAAAAATGTGAAAAGGTACTCAGAAGAACAGAAATAAGGTAACCAACTGATTTTCAAAGAAGGCAAATCCATTAAAGCCTAACTGCGTATGACAGGAATCTAAGACTCAGGGGGTGTGGTTTAAGTACTGAAGCATTACAATGTAATGGAAGGAGAGAATATTCAAGAAAGCAAGACCTGGTTGGGGAAGCCTGGCATATGATCCAGAATGTAGGAATTAGGCAACTCTCTTGGAAGAAAGCCACACAAAGAAGACAGTTGGTAACAGTAGGGGAACTAAAGAGAGAACAATTTGGTACCTGAGAGGCCAATGCTATCTACCCTCAAGCAATTTCTAAAGTTTTGAACCTTTAAGAAGGGTCGCAATAATAGCATTTTAAAGGCATCAGCCTTTATCAGGAAAAAAGATTGCTTCCATGTCCCCATCTGCCAGGATCACTCACTCACCTGAACGGCTCTGATGCGGGGCCTCCCCCTGCAACGTCCACAGTCCCTCTCCTTGCTCCAACTTGAAGATGACTTCTGGTTTGGGAACTTCAAACCCTGTAATAGGATGTGATAGAGAATTGGGTCCAGCTCATTGCTTCCCATTTGTCCTTTGGAAATACAACCACATTTCATTGGGAACAGAGTAATAATCACAGAGGTGAAAAGGGACTGAAGAATCTCAGACAAATCAAAAATGGCATCATCACACGCTTCAGATGTCCCAGACGTCTCAGCGGCTAAGAATGGAAACACCCTCACTGAGGCTCTGTATTAGTTTCCCAGGGCTGCTGTAACAAAGTGCCAACACCTGAGTGGTTTAAAACAACAGACATTTATTGTCTCACACATTTCTGGAGGCCAGAAGTCTGAAATCAAGGTGTCAGCCTGGTCATGCTCTCTCTGATGGATCTAGGAGAGAATCCTTCTACTCATCTTCTAGCTTCCAGTGATTGCCAGCACTCCTTGGCATTCCTTGGTTTATAAATACATCCTTCCTGTGACATGACTGTCTTCTCCTGGTGTGTCTTCTCATTGCCTTCCCTCTATGCATGGTCTACCTTCATCTTCACATGGCATTCTCCCTGTATGCATGCCTCTATGTCCGAATTTTCCCTTTTTATAAGGGCACCAATCACATTGGATTGGGGCCCACCCTTATGACCTTATTTAAACTTGATTACCTCTGTAAAGACTCCATTTTCAAATATGGTCATGTTCTGAAGTACTCTGGATTAGGATTTCCACATAGCTTTTTGGGAAGACACAATTCAGCCCACAAAAGTCTGCTGTCCAGCCCCCCAAAATCAATGTCCTTCTCATGTGCAACATACATTCACCCCATCCCAACATCCTCAAAGATCTTAATCATCCCAGCATCAACTCTGAAGTCAAAGATTTCATCTAAACATCATTAACTCCAAGTCTCAAATATCATCTGAATTTTCCAAATCAGTTATGGGTAAGACCTGGAGTATGATTCACCCTGGGGAAGCATTCCTCTCCATCTGTGAACCTGTGAAATCAGACAAGTTATCTGTTTCCAAAATGCAACTGTAGGACAGATAGATATAGGATAGATATTCCCATTCCAAAAGGAAGAAATTGGAATAAAAAAGAAAGAAATCAGCCGGGCTTGGTGGCTCAGCCTGTAATCCCGTGCCTTTGGGAGGCTGAGGTGAGTGGACTGCCTGAGCCAGCGGGTTCGAGACCCGCCTGGGCAGCGAGACCTCATCTCTACAATAAACCAAAAAATTAGCCGGGCATGGTAGCGCATGCCTGTAATTCCGGCTACTTGGAAGGCTGAGGCGGAAGGATCACTGGAGCCCAGCAGGTCGAGGCTGTGGTGGCCGGGAGTGGCCACTGCACTCCAGTCTGGGTGACAGAGTGAGACTCCAACTCAAAAAAAAAGAAAGAAAGAAATCATGGGTCCCAAGTAAGTCTAAAATCTAAAAGTGCAAATTCGATTAGATTTCAAGGCTTGAAAATAATCCTTATTGGCTACATGATTTACCCTCAGACCTCACTGGGGTGGTGGTCCTGTCCTGTTAGCCCTGGGCCAGGAATGATACCCCTCAATATCCCCATGACCTTATGCTCTGCTGCTCTAAAGGTCTTAATTCCAAACAGAGGAATACTTCTATCAGAAGACAAACAACGATTCCATTGAACTGCAAGTTAAGACTACCACCTGGCCATTTTGGGCTCCTCATGCCTCTGAATCAATGGGCAAAGGGCAAAGAAGAGAGTACAATTTTGGTTGGGGTGATTGATCCTGTCTACCAAGGGCACATTGGACTGTTATTTCACAATGAAGGTAAGAAAGTGTATGTCCAGAATACAGCAGATCCCTTAGGGCATCTCTTAGTACTACTATGCCCTGTGATTAAAGTCAAGAGAAAACTATAACAATCCAATTCATGCAGGACTATTAATGGCCCAGACCCTACAGGTGACAAAGAGTCTCTCTCCTTGACCAAACTTTAGTCAGGCTCCTCTGAACCCTCCTCCAGACTAGGCCTTGACTTTTAGACTTCTATGTCCGTCTTTGCATTGCTTGGTTTTAGCAAGAAGCCTGTTAAGTCACTTAGCCAAACTTCCCCAGCCTCAGTATCTGATTAACCTTGATATCTGATCAAATTCCTCATCCTCCACTATCTCCCAGGTGCTATCTGATCACCTGTCCTACCTTCAGCATGAATCCTGTTAGGTCAATTTATTAAGAATCCTCCTTATCCTTGATGTTTCCTCTTAGTAATTTTCTATCTATTGACACCCACTCTGCTTCTTGGCTATATTTATAAAACCTCACTTGTTTATGTTGTATTTGGAATTGAGCCCAGTTCTATAGTGAGGTCTCTTTCCTCCTATTTGTAACAGTGCTGAATAAAAACTGTTTTTACTGCTTAAACGACTCTCCAATTCCAGTGTCTTTTGACAGTTATGGTGCCATGACTTGGATAAGATCAGATTCATCATTGGACCCTAGACCTCTCCGCCAGGACCCCTAGTGTGCACCTTTGAGCCCTTTATCTCCACCCCTGACTTGGCTGATTGGGGGCCCACTGATGAGTCTGACTCCTGAGTCAGTGCTCTGGATGACAGTCCATTTAAAACACAGTAAGGATAGACTTTGATTCTTAAGATTCTGAGTACAGTAAGTCCCCTACATACAAATAAGTTCTATTCCAAGAGCACATTTTATAAGTCCAATTTGTTCATACGTCCAACAAAGTTAGCTGAGGTACCTACTAACATAATTGGCTATATAATGGGGGACCTAAAAAATCAGAATTTACTTAAAAATGTGTATTTATTCTTACATGTTTAAACTTCAGTCACCTTCAAAGAATTCTCCATTTGATGAAATTCACCTGTCAAGACACTTTTTCTACTGCTCAAAATAGTTTTTGAACTCATCAATTTTGATGGCTTGTAGTGCTTCTGTTGTTTTTTGTTTCGCCTTTTTCACATCAGCAAAACTTTTCCCTCTGAGGACTTTTTTCATCCAGTGAAACAAAACCAAAAGTCGCTTGGGGTGAGATTGGGTGAATAAGGAGGGTGAGGCATAGGGGTCATGCCATGTTTGGTCAAAAACTGCTGAACACTTGGTGCATTGTGGGCAGGTGCGTTGTCATGGTAGAAGAACCAGCCACCTGTTTTGCCACAACTTGGAATGTTTCTTCTGCAAATTGTGACACAACCTTCTCAAAACTTTCAGATAAAAATTTTGGATGACTGTTTGATCTGGAGGAACAAATTCCAAGTGTACTACAAGGAACCTACCCTCCAAAAGATAACTCTGTTTTTAGGGGGTCCCCCCTTGTAGAGTACTGTACTATAATAGGCTTATAATACTTTTCATACAAATAATACATGAAAAAAACAAAAAGCATTTTTAATCTTACAGTTCAGCACATGACAATGAAAACCAGATGTGTGAACTAACTTATGTGACTGGGCATGCGAACACATGTTTGCATCTTTGAAAGTTTGCAACTTGAAGGTTCATATATAGGGGACTTACTGTATACTCTAGAAGTTAGGTTAGAGTCCCGATAAGCAGCTATTTATAAGAAGCTGCTGGGCAAGGAAGGCTGGGTTAGAGTCCCAGGTTTCTGTCTTTGTAAGAGGCTAGGTTCTATAAGGAACAGAAGCTGGATTAGAGACCTAAGTTTCTTTGTTAATAAGCATAATGGTACCATTAGTTAAGAAAATGCGAGCTTCTCAGTCTACTGAAACACCTCTTCTTGAACTCCTGCTGACTATATGTTCTGATAACTCTACCTGCTTCCTTTCTTGTTGGCGTGGGTTTATTAAGGATAATTTGGAACTCCAAGGGCCTCCTTGGGAAACTTGACATCTCCCCAAACTGGCTCCTCTGTGACCTCTTTCTTGCCCTTGTCTTGGCTCCTCTCTCTCCCTTTTACCACATTCAATCTTCCCTTCAAGCTCCCTTGACACCTTTGGTAGGTCCCTCTTCAAACCCCTACCTCCTCTACCCCTCTATCTATTCAGACCTCTTTCTTCCCTACAGTCTCTTGAGCTTTGGGTTCCCTGCCCCCATCATGTGCTCTCAAGAGACTGAAAGACCCCTAAAAGCAACCACCTGAGGCTAAAAGAGTAAAAAAGCTAATAGAAATAGACTGATTATTTTATCCACTTAGATGGGCTTTGGAGACATCTAGACAGTTGCTTGATGTCCTTTCAGTCTCACACCTAAAATTTAGTCCACAGCCTTCATAAGATTAGATACCAGGGCAAGAGAAAATCTTAAACACTCCTCTACAAATACTGGTAAACAGGTAACTTTAACTTGCTCCATCTGCTAAAACCCACAATTTGAATGAAAATATCAAAGATGAAAGTGTATTAAAATATTAGAATAGAAATCTATAGGACCTCTGTTTGTGCATATATGTTTATATATGTATGTAAATTGTGTATATGTGATATTTTTCTATCCTTAGATAGTATTCCAAATTAATTTATAAAGTCCCTTAAAGGAGTTCTATTCAAATAGGCTTAGAGTCTCATGCTTGTAATCCTAGTACTTTGGGTGGCTGAGGCAAGAGGATTGCTTGAACCTAGGAGTTCAAGATCAGCCTAGGCAGTATGGTGGTACATGCCTATAGTCCCAACTACTTGAGAGACTGAAGTGGAAGAATCACCTGAGTCCAGAAGTTCAAGACTACTGTACTCTAGTCTAGGCAACAGAGTGAAACCCTGACTAAAAAACAACAACAATAACAACAAATTGGCTTAGAGATAATGATTATATAAATTAAATATTCCTAGACTCTGAGAAATATAGAAACTAACCCCAAAGATTTTCTTTAATTTGAATTTTTTATTTTAAAGATATGGGGTACAATTCAGGGTTAGGTATACAAATGTTCATTATGCAGGCACCCTTGTTGATGAGGTGTGCCCTCTCCCCCAGCAATTTCCCACTACTGTCAATCCTTTTCTTATAGTATTATGATAATTGTTCAAGGTCCTCTTATGAGTGAGAACATGTGATAATCATTTTTGTTTCTGTGATAGACCACTCAGTATTATAGACTCTAAGTCCATCCAAGTTGCTGTGAAGTTCATAATTTGGACCTTCTTTATGGCTGCATAATATTCCATCGTGCATATGTACCACGTTTTTTTTTTTTTTTAATCCAGTCCTCTTTCCCAAAAGTTTTTCAAGTTCATGTGACAGGTAAATCTTTAGTTTAATATTGTTGATTTAATAAAAATAGCTGTGCCTTCTGAGTTATCAGCATTAAATACCAGTAAAACAAGCTGGCATTATATTTACTGGATGATTAAGATTATAAAAATTATAAATTCAACCTAAGAACAAATGTACAAGTAAAGATGCAATAAAAATGAATTGCTTGATATCCAATATGTCATGTGTATCAAGCACAGCAGTAAAACAAACAGCCCATGTATTTAAGTTTTTTGAGTTTTGCTTCAAGTAATGCTGGCCTAACATGCGTGTGCTGTAAAAATACTTAAAAGGGAAATAACCCAAGATGATGGTCAGTCTTTTTGGATGTTATGTCTGCCTAAAAACAGTTTCCAAAATCTTTTTAGCAACGTGCAATCTTAGAATTATTCTAAGTTAGAAAATAGACATTCATTAATTATTTAGATCATTTCCAAGTAAGATAAACTACTAAAAATTTATTAAGCACAAGTTTATATACTTTTGGTTTACTATTTTTATGCAGTATTGAGAAGCTAAAGATATCTGAGTCTGTTCACAAACATGTTCTTTCTGCCACACTGACAAATTGTACTACAAAGGAATACATATCTCTAAAAATTGTGAGATGGTGTTTTTCATAAAATTTGCTAATCTGCTCTTAGTGAATGCTGGTATTTGAAAGTTCACAATTGTCTATTTCCTAGTTTTCCCTGCAAAATTTACTAATGGTTACAAAATGTAATTCAAACTATTAGAAATCACAATAATTACTTTTCACAGTATAAAAAGTATGGGACAAAAGTATAATGTTATTTTGATAAGGAAGAGTATATAAGATATGACGAATGTGCTTTTGTTAAGGGAGAAAGAGTAATTTTGTCCTGAAGTAAGATGACTGGTTGTTCCAGAATGACAAAGAAAGATATAGGATAAAAACTGAATGGACCAGCCTAGGCAATATAGAAAAACCTCATCTCTACAAAAAAACATTTTAAAAATTAGCCACGTGTGGGAAGCTGAGGCAGGAGCATCACTTGAGTCAACTTCCAGGCTTCCGTGAGCTATGATCATGTCACTGCACTCCAGCCTGGGCAACGGAAGAGACCCTGTCTCAAAAACCAAAAACAAAACAAAACAAAACAAAAATCTGAAAGAATATAGAAAAGTATAGAAGCTTTGAAGAAAAGAAATTTTATGTGTGGTCAAGCTGGCTAAGATTTGAATGGATTTATTTATGAGTTTTTAATGAATTTTTGTACCAAAAGTACATGGTGGCAAAGCTAGAATTGGTTTTTCTCTGTTAAGATGAATTAAGTTTTCTTGGATTATTGGTTTGTTCTTAATAAGAGATTGTAAAGGTTTTTCTTTACCTTTACAAGTAAGTAATCTGCCTAGGAAATAAAATTTTGTATCTTATCAGAATAATTTCCTGTGCTAATAACCTTGTTCCTGTCCTTGATTATTTAAGAGATCTCAGACTTCTCATTTTTAAAAGAACTAAGGTTTTGGCGATTTATTTTTTACAATTTTTGACAACTTTACCTTCCTAAGATCAAATCCTACATGAAATCTTGATCTCAAACTGACTTTGAGATTTCCCACAAAGCCCCTGGAAAATCTCAAAGGATTTGTTCTTTCATTTTTTAAAAGCAGAGTTGTTAAGAATATTTGTTTATCTGACGTTGAACTGCATAAAAAGGTATTGTCAAATAAGAAGGGATGCTTAATCTTACCTAGGTTATATTTGTATGAGTAAATATTAATATAGATATTTCAGAAACTGTACAAAATTCGTAAAAAATTGTCAATGACTCATCCTGACAATGTAATCAGTCATAATTCTGGTTATTATTTTAAAATGTTGTATGTCACAGAAATAACCACATTTTCTTGGCAAATGGACTTTTCATCAGATGTTTACCCATGGCCATTGTAACCCATCATTCACAGACAGTTTTTGTTTTATTCTGATTTGTCTCTGAAAGTATTTGTAATCAGCTACAGGTTAGAATGCTACATGATAAGCTGGGCTCAGTGGCTCAGCCTGTAATCCCACGCCTTGGGAGGCTGAGGTGAGTGGATTGCCTGAGCCCACGGGTTCGAGACCCACTTGGGCAACTTGGTGAGACCTCATCTCTACAATAAATCAAAAAATTAGCCGGGCGTGGTAGCGCGCGCCTGTAGTTCCAGTTACTTGGAAGGCTGAGGTGGAAGGATCACCGGAGCCCAGCAGGTCGAGGCTGCGGTGGTCGGGAGTGGCCACTGCATTCCAGTCTGGGCGACAGAGTGAGATTCCAACTCAAAACAAACAAACAAACAAACAAAAAAAGAATGCTACATGATAGCATTGTTTGAATAATGTTGGGATCACCAGTGGACTAAGGATTTCTAGAACTCTAATGGAGAAGCTCATGGGTTCATAAAACTGTTAACTCAAATTGAAGCAGAACAAGAATTAATTACATGGGACTGAATGAACTGATATAGGATAATTATGGGTTTTTTTGAACACTGAATGCTCTTTAATGTTCTATTTTCGAGATATAAGGAACTTCTTTCCCCTTTCTCTTAAGCTACCTTTGACTTACAACAATTTAATAGACTATACTTTTGTAAAGATAAATGAAACATTTATCTTTTCTCCCTTCCTATTCCCTCCAGAATTCAGAAAATCTTGTGTTCTTATTTTCATGGCAATATAATTATTTGCATATGTTCAGTAAGAATCTCTTCTGCTTCTAACAGGCCATAATCGGAAACATTGGTTATAAAACCAAAACTGGAATATCATATTTTTAGTATGATAAGACAGTTTTAAGGAACTAGGGTTGACTTAATGAAGCTAACACTTACAAAACCCTCTTGGAAAAACTGGCCTGGTACCTGGCTTCTAGAGTTCCAAACCTTACAGATGAGTAAGAAAGGTCACTTTTGGCAGGCTCAGGAACCCTGGGATGTCTTGGGGTCCTTAAGAAGAAAGGAATTCACCTAAATCTTGAGAGAAGATGAATTTGAAATCTGGTGGCAAGTTCCTGGTCTAGCTTCTTAGCCTCAAGAGGCTTTAAAAAGTCTAATCTGAGATTCCTTATGACAAATTCTGGCAAAGTAAACTCAAAAAGGCCTATGCAGTCAATTGCCATTCTTGCTGCACTTATTAAATAACCAGGCCAAACTAATGAGACCAGACTTGTTTTGTAAACAAGAATAACCTTGCTTTGGTTATCTTTGATCAAAAAGAAGGGTAATTGTGGAGAGAAATTTTGTTTCAATTAAAAACTATAGCACACCATTGTGGGTTATTACCTGCAAACTGAACTGGATCCATTCTTCTGGTTTCCTCCAATATCGGGCTATAACTTTCTAACATTTCCACTTTCTCTTCTACCCTCCTGACTTGGTATCATTGAGAACCAAAATGGGCTTTTCCCAAAGCCCTACAAGCTGAAGCTGGATGGCTTGCTATAAACTTCAAAGAAATCAGCACAAACAGATCATGTACAGGTGACCTTCACACCTGCTACTTGTGGGCCAATCAGGTTTACCAGAACACCTGATGCCATTGCCAGAGATTCAAACTGCAAACCAGGAAATTTGTCAGATTGCTACTGCCATCCTCATGCTACCATCGATAGATGCTTTGACCCCAACATCTAGAAATCTTCTTGACTAACTGCTCTCTGGACTCAGAAATTAATAGTATTTGGAAATCCCAAATTTTATTATAGAAATCCAAATTTCATTTTTATAGAAATCTCACTCATTAAGTGCCTGTCTTCTAGAAACATCTAGCAAATATCCTTTGCTACAAAGCCTCAACAGATGGTTCAACTGATCCTTAATGAACAAAAGGTGACTAAATGAGAAACAGACTTATGTTGTTCAAAGGAAAGAAGAACGTTTCTTCTTTTCTTGAATAAGAGGAGGAACTGACAAACAGGCTCTCCTTGGCAAAACACTAGTCGGGCTCTTCTGAATCCTTTTCCCAACTAGGACTCAACTTTGGACTTCCATATCCATCTTTGCATTGCCTAATTTTAGCAAGAATCCTGTTAAATCACTTTAGCCAGATCCCCCAACCTCAATATCTGATCATTCCCCACAAACCCCCAGGTGATATATGGTCACTTTGGCCTGGCTTCAGCAATAATCCTGTTGGGTCAGTTTAGCCAGAATCCCCTTTATCCTGATGTTTCCTCTTAGTTATTTTCCATCCACTACCTCCACCCCGCTCCTTAGTTATAAATTCCCACTTGTCCATGTTGTATTAGGAATTGAGCCCAGTTCTATGCTGAGGTCTCTTTTCCTCTGTTGCAACAGTTCTGAATAAAGTCTGCTTTTACAGTTTTAACTACTCTCCAGCTCTGATCTTTTCTGACATAGAGATGAAGGTTTAGGTTGCCCTACAGGTAAAGAACCATGACCAGCTAAGGAGCCTGCTGAAGGCAAAGAGAATATGTAATGGGTAGTCGAAAAACAAATTCTGCCTTAGACTGCAACATAGAAACCTTGCCTCGATTTTTCAGTCTGCTGGCCTGCCCCATGGATTTCAGACTCAAGACTGCAATGTTAACTTTTACCTAAATTTCCAGCCCACTGGCCTGCTTTAGGAATTTCCAACTTGCCAACCCCCATAATCGGGTGATCCAATTTTTAAAAATTTCTCTCTCTCTGTCTCTATTTCTCCCCCTGCCACATGCATATATGATATATAATATATACATATGTTATGGACGTATATGTATGTATTATATATTCTATTGGTTCCATTTCTCTGGAGAATCCTAGTACAGATTTTGGCACCAAGAGTGGTTCTAGAGGAATACAATCTTAAGGATGACTTTTCTGAATTGGTTCTGGGATTTTTGGAATTGGTCCTCTAATGTGATTAAAGTTAAAGGCACTGATAACTCTATTTTCCAGTAGTAAAGAAGGGCACTGATAGTTCACGGCATGATGAGGCAATTGAGACACTCAAAACACCACCACTGGATACTCCTATTCAAATACTTATAAGAGGCAAGGTCCTGGATGACCACTGATTTAACATCTTACAACATTTTTGTCAAACTGACAAGTACAGTAAAATTGGCTGATTGCTCCTAATTATATTGGACAAAGTGAGGGAAAAAAGGATGAGCTCAGGATTCGATTTCCCAGCTCAAGTGCTACATAAATGAATTGAAAATTTCTATGTCTGCTCTGAAAGAAATCCTTAGCTTCTGTAGCTGCAGAGCTGAGATTGAGGAAAGCCAAAACCAGAGTCTCATCCTGTGAGCAACTAAATTACAACACAAATTGAATCCACAACCTCACAGGGTGTCTGCCATTAAAGCAAGGGCACTGATTGGAAAGAAATGGGATCCTGATCACTAGAATGGGGACATACGCGGGGGACTCAAAAAACCCGGAATGTATTTATAAAAAATTGTGTATTTATTCTTACATGTTTAAACTTCAGTCACCTTCAAAGCACTCTTTGTTTGATGCAATACACCTATCTAGACACTTTCTCCATTGCTCAAAACAGTTTTTGAACTGGTCAATATTGATGCCTTTTGGTGCTTCTGCTGTTTTTGGTTTCACCTCTTCCACACTGGCAAAACGTTTCCCTTTGAGGACTTTTTTCATCCAGGGAAACAAACAAAAAAAGTCGCTCAGGGGGAGATCAGGTGAATAGGAAGCGTGGGGCATGGGAGTCATGCCGCTTTTGGTAAGAAATGCTGAACACTCAGCACAGTGTGGGCAGGTGTGCTCGTAAACCACCCATCATGAAATAGGCCAATATGCTGAAATAAACTAAATACTTTTTAAAAATTCACTGAAACTGAATGCAGCCTCTAACAACAATGCTAGCAGGTACACCAATGCTGATGGGTTCCTAGAAGACTAACCTAGCAGGGGTAGCCTATACTACAAAGGACCCACCTTCCAAAAGATAATCCCAGGTTTTTTTGGTTCCCCCTCCTCATATGTGAATATTGAAACTCTAAATTCTTATGTATCTTCTTTACTTTTTGCCTGAGGCTTCAATGACCTCCCCTGAGGTACTTGCTTTGTCAGGCACTGTTGATTCCCCCAAGAACTCTATGCCCACCACCCTTCTTTGCTTTTAGACCTATAAATTGGACTCAAATCAAAGTAGGCCCCAAAAGGTGAAGTACAAAGTATGACTCATGAGTATGCATGCACACCAAAAAAACTGCATAAGTCCAATTGATACAGACCAGAATCTAAGACTTTCTGTGGATATGAAAGTCAAGAGTGTGTGATCATGGTAGGAGGAACAAAAAGTTGGATCAGGATGGATTGATCAATATAGGCCCACTGAGCAGAGATTCTGAATTTGATATTGTTGCTTATGTGTTAGAAAGGACTCTAACTGTTTGGTTGGTTGGCTGAAACATAGACCTAAAGGTGGTCTGTACTAAGTGAAGTTGAAATGCCAGAACTGCCCTGGTATACTGCAGGGGAAGGTATCCAAAGGCTTAGGAAAACTGAGATGTTGGAATGAATTTATCATGTGAGACCTGATCATCTGCTCTGGGAGGGTCCAGAGGACACATCTGTCGCCACAACTGTAAGAACCAAATTTGTGTGGGGAGCCCCAGCATCGCTGAAGAGTTCTGTTGCTCTTGTCTATAGGTCAGAACTTGCAGTGGGAATGCTGGCACTGAATAGGTAAACCTAATCACTTGGGAATAATTGGATCCTGTGGTGGCAGGGGCCAAGTGGAGGTATTTAATTGCCAAAGGTGACAGCAGAGTCAAAGCAACAACCAGAATAGTCTGACTCACAGAGATCAATGGTATGGTGTCTATAGAAAAGGAATAGGTGGGAAGTCTACTAAATTCTTAGTTGATCTGTATAAGCAAAAAAGTTATAGATCAAATGAAAAAAAGTCTAATTTGAATCACAAAACCACAGAGTTACGGTCCCTCGGTTATTTTCTAGACTTGAGCCTATTTACAGACCCAGAACCCCTTGAATGAAGGGGATGCCAGGCTCCCTTGGGAAAGGATCCTAGTACACTGCCAAAAATGTATACTATTACTCATTTTCCCAGCCTTCTCCAATGGGACCTATGGCCTTTTATCAGGGTGACTGTGCTTTGGGGAAAAAAGGAAATAATCAGATATTTTGGGAATTACTGGACACTGGCTCTGAACTGACACTAATTCCAAGAGACCCAAAATACCACTGTAGCCCACCATTCAGAGTAGGAGCTTACAGAAGTGAAATGATTAATGGAGTTTTAGTTCGGGTCCATCTCACAGTGGGTCTGGTGGGTCCCTGAACCCAGCCTGTGGTTATTTCCCCAGTTCCTGAATACATAGTTGGAACAGACAAATCCAGCAACTGGCAGAATCCTCACACTGGCCTCCCCTGACCTGTGGAGTAAGGGGTATTATGGTGGGAAAGGCAAGTGGAAGCCTTTCCTCTACTTGGGAAAATAGTGAACTGAAAACAATACCACATTCCGGGAGAGATTGTAGAGATTAGTGCCAGCATTAGGGACTTGAAGGATGTAGGGGTGGTGATTCCCACTACATCCCCATTCAACTTGCCTATTTGACCTGTGCAGAAAATAGACAGATTATGAAGAATGACAGTAAGTTATCATAAACTTAACCAGGTGGTAACTGTAGTTGCAGTGGTTCTTCCAGATGTAGTTTCACTGCTTGAGCAAATGAACACATTCCCTGATGCCCAGTATGTAGCTACTAATCTGGCAAATGATTTTTTTTTGTGATACCTGCTAGTGAAGGCCATATTCACTGACCTACCTCATGGGTATATCAACTCTCCAGTCCTATATCATACTTCAGTCTGCAGGGACCCCGATTGCCTTTTCTTTCCATCTGATATCACAGTGGTCCATTACATTGATGATATTTTGCTGATGGGACCTAATGAGCAAGAAGTACCAACTATCCTAGACTTATGGGTAAGACACTGACATACGAGAGGGTGGGAAGTAAATCTGACAAAAATGTAAGAGTCTTCCACTTCAGAGAATTCTGGGGATCTAGTGGTGTAGGACATGTTGAGAATCCATTCTAAGGTGAAGGGTAAGTTTTTGTATGTGTCCCCTCCTACAAACAAAAAAGAGGCACAATGCCTACTGAGCTCTTTGGATTTCAGAGGCAACACATTCTTCATTTCACTCTGGTCCTTTTGCCAAATGATCCAAAAGGCAGTTCTGATTGGGACCTAGAACAAGAGAAGGCCCTGCAACTGGTCTACACTGCTCTACAAGCTGCTCTGCTACTTGGGCCACATGAACCAGTAAATTCAATGGTGCTGAAAGTGACAGTGGCAGACAGAGATGCTATTTGGAGCCTTTGGCAGGTTTCCATAGGTGAATCACAGTGCAGATCCTTAGGATTTTGGAGCAGAAACCTGCCATGCTCTGTGGATAACTATTCTCCTTTTGAGAAATACCTTTTGGCTTGCTGTGGGGCCTGAATTTACTTACTCACTGAATTTAAGCATACTAGTTAGTGGGGGAGAAGAAACTTAACAAAGATTCCCTTACTAACAGTAAGTGAACATGGAAGATGCCAGAGCTGAATCTCTGCCCCATAGTAGGGCTCCAGAAATGTGGCATACAGAAGACCCACTCCCCAGTGCTGCTTGTAGCAGACAAGTCCTTCTGATTGAGGCCCAGCTTGTGGATAGTGTTAGGTCAATAGCAGCTCCTGGTACACTGGGCTGCATGTTATTGAACTCGTGTTGCTTGAGAATGTAGCCCGAAGTGGGTGATTAAATTCCATGTAAGGCTAAACACCAGCACAAAATTGACAGTCACCAAGTACCATAAGGGGAAATTGAAAAGAACTTTGAAGAGAGAGTTCAAAAGCATGTGAAACTGTCAAGAGGTGTGAACTCAGCTCAGACATGGCAACTCTACATTCTTGGTCCTGGGTAGTGGCCCATTCCCTCAGTCTTGGAAACAGAGAGATAGCCCTGTCCTTTGAAATTGAGGAGGTGGTGGGTCCCCCATCTACCCTGCCTGTGCCCCAGAGAGCCCATGGTGGCAGCTGCAGCCTTACTGACCTCTGAACCATCCTTTAAGTTATTCTTCCCTTTTCTCGACAAATAACACATGTTCACAACCAAATAGCTTTACCATCCCATTTCCGGCCTGTAGAGTCCCAGGAAGTCTATTGGTCTTGCTTCATCTAACAACCTTAGCAAAGCCCTGCCAAGCTCTGTGGCTCTGTCCCCTTCAGCCCAACCTGGCAGCATTTCTACTGAGATGGTTGACTGGATACACAAGTCACACACCTAATCTCTTCAGCAATCAGTTGTCCAGACATACCCTGGTGTTGTTTTCAGAGTATACTTTTTCAATTTGTATAACACAGATAGGCTGATAATTTCCCAAATCTTCAAGTTCTGATACCTTTACCCTAACACCTACTTCTTTAGTTTATCTCTTTCCTCTCATGTTTTACTATAAGTAACAGGGAAAAATCGGGCCATGCTTAGACATCTCCTCAGCTAAATATTCAAGTTCATCACTTATAAGTTCACTACTTTTTACCCACCAGAACTCAATTCAGTCAAGTTCTGGCACTTTATAACTAGGATCGCCTTTCCTCCAGTTTGCAATAACATGTTCCTCATTTTCATCTGAGACCTCACCAAAAGTACCTTTAGCTTCACGTTTCCACCAACAGTCTCAAGGCAATCTAGGATTTTTTTGTCAAGTATCTCAAAACCTACCCTCTAGCTCCAGCCTCTACCCATTAGTCAATTCCAAAGCCACTTCTACATTTTTTAGGTATTTGTCACAGAAATACCCTTTTTCCAAGTATAAAATTCTATATTAGTTTCCTAAGGGCTGCTGTAACACAAACTGGGGGGTGAGGGTGGGACTCAAAACAACAGAAATTTATTGCCTCACAGTCTGGAGACCAGAACTCTAAAACCAAGATTTCAGCAGGGCCACGCTCTCTTTGAAGGCTCTGGGAAAGGAACAGTTCTAGACCTCCCTCCTGGCTTCTGATGGCCTCAGTTGTTTCTTGGCATGTAGATTTATCATTCCAGTGACACACCATCTTCTCCCTGTGTCTTCACATTGCCTTCTGCATGTGTGTGAATGTGAGTGTGTCCAGAGGTCCCCTTTTTATAAGGATACCAGTCATATAGGATTAAGATCCACCCTAATAACCTCATTTTAGCTTAATTACTTCTGTAAAGACCATTTCCAAATAAAGTTACATTCTGAAGTACTGAGCTTATAACTTCAACGTATTTTATTTGGGGGGTACAATGTAACCCATAGCAGGCTCCTCACAGCTTCATAGGTTGGCTCTGCTTACCCACTGAGAGAAGGTGGCTGTAATTCTCCAGTGTCACATCCCAGTACAGGCGTCTCTGAGCAGGGTCCAAGAGCTGCCACTCCTCTTTGCTGAAGTCCACGGTCACGTCCTCAAATGACACTGATACCTGTAACAATACAACCCTGTTCAAGGCAACAAGATCAGCACTGAAGGATGGGGAGAAGATAGAGATGAAGTTGTTTTTAATGATTTTTCATCATAATATACCATATGGTATATCTACTAAATACCTAGTATATGAGGGAGCACCCCCCAAAACATGGAATTATCTTTTGGAGGGCAGGCCCCTTGTAGTACATTTGTTCCTCCAGATCAAATGGTCAACCAAAGTTTTTATCTGGAAGTTTCAAGAAGGTTGCATCACGATTTGTGGAAGAAACGTCCCAAGTTGTGGCAAACAAGTGACTGGTTCTTCCACCATGGCAATGCACCTGCCCATACCATGCTGAGTATTCAGCAGATTTTGACCACAAACAGCATGACCCCATGCTTCACCAACCCTAGTCACTCAATCTCCCACCACTCCCCCTCAAGCGACTTGCTTTTGGTTCCCTGGATGAAAAAAGTTCTCAAAGGGAAACATTCTGCCTATATGGAAGAAGTGAAACAAAAACAGCAGAAGCACTAAAAAGTATCGAAACTGACAAGTTCAAAAACTGTTTTGAGCAGTGGAAAAAGCATCTCAATAGGTGTATTGCATCAAACAGAGAATACCTTGATGGTGACTGGAGCGTAAACATGTAAGAGTAAATACACATTTCCTTATAAATAAATCTCCATTTTTGGGTCCCCCCTCGTGTGTGTGTGTGTGTGTGTGTGTGTGTGTGTGTGTGTGTGTCTATGTGTGTGTATAATGTATAATATAAACATCTAATCATAAATGTCTGCTATTTATTATGCATGACATTTAGTCAGTCTTTCATTTTAAAAAATAATAATTTTCAGGTGGGAGGCTCACTTGAGCCCAGGATTTCAAAGCTGCAGTGAGCTAGGACTGTGCCACTGCACTCCAGCCTGGGTGAGAGAGCAGGGCCTCATCTGTAAAAACAAAAACAATAATAATAATAATAATTTTGCATAGGATTTTATCTTGGTCATATTTTGTTGCTCATTTTTATGGAAAAGCTGTGTTCTATAACTTTTAGAAGGAAACATGTATATCCCCCTATTTTTCTAACTTCACATAGCTTCAGCTACTGTTGCTTTCATTTAGTTTTCAAAAATATGGCCATTTTCTCTTGATGCTCATTTCTAATTTAATTCCATGGTGGTCAGAAAATATACTCTGTAGCTTTCAATATATGGTATATCTAGGAGAATGGCCCATGTTTCCCTGAAAAGAATGTATATTTGGCTATTTATGGGTGTAGTATTCTATAATATATAAATCAAGTTGGTTGAATATTGCTGAAATTTCCTATCACCTCACTAATTTGTCTTCTACTTGTTCAATCACTTATTTGTCAATATTTTGATAAAAATTGACAAGATGTTAAAATGTATGTGACTATGCAAAGGGCCTAGAGTCACTTAAAGCAAGAAAAATAATGAAGGATTTATACTAACATGAGTACTAACTTGTAATGTTAAGACTTAGTATAAAGCTACAGTAATTCCGACAGTATGGTACTGATATAAGGACAGACAGATATATCATTGGAACAGAATAGAATCCAGAAACAGACCCACATATATATGGACAATGATTTTTTTGGACACAGGTGCCAGCATGATTCAATGGGGAGAAAAAAGTCTTTTCAACAAATTGTGCCAGAAGAAATGGATATTGGTATTAGGGAAAAAAAACAAATCTTGACCCATAGCTCACACCATATACAAAGATGAATGAAAATTAATTTTCAGTATGACCTCATTGCTTTTACCAGACCAATTTTCATACAGATAACAACTATAAACTGAACAAAATACAAAAAGTAAAAAGAACTATCTGAAGATACTAACCACCAACCCAAATCAGGCAACTACTGGAGGAGAACTGACACTTAGAAGAAGGGATGGCATTTTAGCTTGTGAATAGGTACAGTCAGTGCCATGCAGGGTAATTAAAATTCCAATAGAAAACCATCAGCCTTATTGACTTGAAGAGGCAAAGGGGAATTTTGCAGTCATCACTATCACTGGGAAGTCAAGCGGGAATCCAGAAAGGTATCCAGAGAGACAAGGGTACCTAAATTCTGTGAATGAACTCTCCCGAGTCTCTGGTTGATCACTTAAATAAACTGAAACTTGAGCTACACATACCACAGAGGAGACAGCTTCTAGTTTGAGTCCAGTCAAGTCAAGTGCTCATGACACAAAATAAAACAAAAAATCAGCAATATTCAGAGGAACTAAACAGAATTGAACATTTCCACAATATATGTTTCATTAACAACCAAGATACAATCTAAAATAACTCAACATAGAAAGAGATAGAAAGGTGTCAAGAGAATAATAAGAGGTTCCAGAAAAAAATACATCAGAGTCTGACCTGAGGTGATCCAGATGCTAGAATTAGCAGAGAAAAAATGTAAACCAGTTATTTGTAAAGAAAAATGTGTCTACAATAAGTGAATAAGTAGGTTAGCTCAACTGAGAAACAGAAACTATTAAAAAAAAAAACAAAACCAAAAAGCCTAGAACTAAAAAAATACAATCTGAAATTTAATAATTCACTGGATAGGCTTAACAGAAAATGGAGATAGAAGAACGAAGTAATGTACTTAAAGACAGACCAATAGAAATTATCCAATCTGTAAAAGAGAAAAATTTGAAAATAAAAATGAATAGTCTTGGGGATGCTGCTATGGTTTGAATGTTTGTGTTTCTTCTAAAATGCATGCTGAAACTTAATTCCCAGTGCAACAATATTAAGAGGTGTGGCCTTTGGGGGGGTGATTATATCATGAAGTTTCTGACCACATGCATGGATTAGTACTCTGATAAAAGGGCTAAAAGGGCTGGGCGCAGTAGCTCACACTTGTAATCCCAGTGCTTTGGGAGGCTGAGGTGGGAGGATTGCTTGAGCCCAGGAGTTCAAGGCTGCAGTAAGCCATATCACACTACTGAACTCCAGCCTGGGAGACCGAGTGAGACCATGTTTCTAAAAACAGAATGTGTGTGTGTGTGTGGGGAGAATTAGCTATGCCCCTTCCATTTTGCTCTTTCATCCTTTCTGCCACGTGAAGACAATGTTAGTCGCTCTGGAGGATACAGCAACAAGGTGCCATCTTGGAAGCAGAGAGCAGCCCTTACCAGACATCAAACCTGCTAGTGCCTTTATATAGAACTTCTCAGCCTCCAGAACCATGAGAAAAAATAAATTTCTGTCATTTATAAATTACCCAGTATCAGATATTTTGTTAGAGCAGCATAAACAGACTAAGACAGATGAGTAAGACAAAATCAAAAGATCTAGAATACATGCAATTTGAGCCCCGACAGGAGAGAAGGGTAGAAAAATACTTTAAAAATAATGGGTGGAAACTCCTCAAATTTGGTGAAAGACATATATTTACAGATTTAAGAAGTTGCAAATCCCAATCAGGATAATCCTCAGGAAATCATACCTAGGCACACTATAGTCAAATTATTGAAAACCAAAGAAGAAAAGATTTTGAAAGCAGCCAGAAAAACAAACCAAAAAAACACCAAAACATGTAAATACAGGGAAACAGTGATTCAGGTGATCAACAGAAGAAATGGAGGCCAAAATACAGTTGGATGATCCTTTTAAGATGCTGAAGAAAATAAAGTGTTTTCTGGCTAGGTAAATGTTAGGAGTTCCTTGATTAGGTCTCAAGATCTAGGAATAATTCTTCATGGCTTTTGGCTCCACCCTCTGGGTTCTTCACTCCACCATCAGAGTCATCCTTCCTTTTTATGAAAGGCAGTAGAAGAGTTTGCTCAACCTGCTACCTGCCAGAAGAATTTTGGGAGTCTAACATCTTCTTTCCATTTTGTATTGTTTGTATCCCTTTCAGTCCAAGGTGATAGTAGTTCTGCTGATATCATTTGCTTTAAAATTTTATTGGTTTTCTTGGTTTTAAAATTTAATTGGGTTCACTCCATTAGACAAAAGCTGCACCCATAGAGCTCTCTGAAATAAGCCTTTCTCTACCTGGGACTCCTGGGGCTGAAGGACAACGCTCTTAAGCTTCCTAGAGACCCTACTGTTTGACTGAGAAGGTCTGTAAGGCACCTTTGATCTCTTGGATCTCTTGGCTAAATACTCTGATCCTCTGATCTTACTGGGATCTTAAAAGGTTGCACAGTGACATCCTTTGCTTTATATCTAGGCCACATTTTCCTGATGGCACTACAAAGCCATTTCTTTTTTTTTTTTTAATCAATATTTTTTATTTTGATATTGTGGGGTACAGATTAGGGTTAGGTATACAAATATGCTTCGTTCAGGCACCCTTGTTGATGGGGGTGTCTCCCCGTTCCCAGACAGATATTGACTACTGTTAATCCCACCTCCCTTCCCCTCCCCCCCTATAGTTTCCCCCCAATGTCAGTCTTTTTTTTTAATAGTATTACGGTGGATGTTCAAGGTCCACTGTATGAGTGAGAACATGTGATACTCAGATCTTTGTTTCTGTGAGAGATCACTCAGTATTATTGACTCTAGTTCCATCCAGGTTGCTGTGAAATTCATGATTTTGTTCTTTTTTATGGCTGCATAGTATTCCATTGTGTATATGTACCACTTTTTTTTTAGTCCAGTCCTCTTTTGATGGACAGCATGGTTGGTTCCAGGTTTTTGCTATTGTGAACAATGCTGCAATAAACATTCATGTGCAGTTATCTTTTTGATAGAGTGATTTGAGTTCTTCAGGGTATATTCCCAGTAGGGGGATTGCGGGGTCATATGGGAGGTTGCTATTTAGAGATTTTAGGAATCGCCACACTGCTTTCCACAGAGGTTGCACTAGTTTACACTCCCACCAACAGTGTAGAAGTGTTCCCTTTTCACCACACCCTCTCCAGCAACTGTTATTTTTTTAGTTATTGATAATTGCCATTCTGACTGGAGTTAGGTGGTATCTCAGTGTGGTTTTGATTTGCATCTCCCTGATGATTAGTGAAGTTGAACATTTCTTCATGTGTCTGTTGGCTGCTCGGATGTCTTCCTTTGAGAAGTGTCTGTTCATATCTGTGGCTATTGTGAATGGAATTGTGCTTTTTATTTGGGTTTCTGTTTGTTTATTATTGGTGTAAAGAAACGTGATTGTCTTTTGCATATTTATTTTATGTCCTGAGACTTTGCCAAAGGCCCTTGTCAGTGTAAGGAGGTTTCTGATAGATACTCTTGGGTTTTCAAGGTGCCATTTCTTAATTTTTGCATCTTGTGTTACCTGGCGAGGATCACAATTTTCAAAGCCATCAAGTCCTGGATCCTTTATGTTTAACAGACCATCCCTCAGTTTACTTATCTCCTCTCCATTTTACTACAAGCAGCAAGAAGTCAAGCACCTTCAACACTTTGCTTGTAAGTATTAGATAGATCATCAAGTGCATTCCCACATAACTGCAGATGACAGTGTTGCTAAGTTTTCTGTCACTCTATAACAGGGATCCTCCAGTTTCTAAAACATGCTCTTCACTTCCTTTTGAGCCCTCAGCAGCAGCATACACAAAGTTCAAATTTCTACCAACAATCTGTTCAATCAATTTAGGATTTTTCTAACATGCTTCTAAACATCCTCTCCAGTCTCTGCCTACTTCCCAGTTTGAAGGACACCCCTACACCTTCAGGCTGCCCTGTTCCCAATACCAAACTCTGCGTTAGTTATCTACCTGATGCATAGCAAATTACCCTAAATCGTGGTGAGTTAAAACAGCATCTATCATCTCACAGTTTATGTGGGTCAGAAATCCAGGTGTGGCTGAGATGGATCCTCTCACTTTGGGTTTCTCACAAGGTTGCAATCAAGGTGTCAGCTGGGGCTACATTCATCTTGAAGACTGACTGGGGAGGATCCACTTCCAAGCTCACAAAAAAACAGAAGTCAAGCATAGAAGCCAGACACAGACTGTGTGATCTATTATAAGGACAGGATAATCAAGGATTTTTAACTTACAGGGATTAAAAATCTAACCAATGGTTGCCTCGGGGGGAGAGTACTGACTGGTCAAGAGGGAACTTTCTATATCTCAATTTGAGTGAAGGCTACGTGGGCAAATGTATATATTTGTCAAAACCCATCAAATTATATATTTAAGATCCTGGCAATTCAGTGTATTCCAAATATAATTCAATTTTTAAAAAACCCACAAAAAAACAAAAGGGCATGTTAGAAATATATTCAGGGTGCACTGTGGGACGCAAATAGAAAACAGTCACTAATTCTATTGGGGTGTAGGTTTAGGTTCCTTAGAATTGGTGCAGTTTAAATTGAATCTTGGGGGGGAAAGTGTGAAGATAAGAGGGGAAAATATTTTCCACAAGTGACAAAGTGAATGGTATGGAGACAGAAAAATACATGGTGAATTAAGGAAAGAGCAAACAGCTCTGTAAGAAAGGGGAAAGATATTTCTATGTCAGTGCTGTGGTTTGAATACTTGTCCCCTCCAAAACTTATGTGGTGGTATTGAGAGGTCGGGCCTTTAAGAGATGACTGGGACCTGAGAAGGTGCTCCCCTCATGAATCGATTATTCCATTCATGGAATAACAGATTAATGGGTTAATAAATTAATGAGTTGCCATGGGAGTGGGACTGGTAGCTTCTAAGAAGAGGAAGAGAGACCTGAATCAGCATGCTCAGGCCCCTCACCATGATGCCCTGTGCTGCCTCAGGACTCTGCAGAGTCCCCACCAGCAAGAAGGCCCTCACTAGTTGTGATCCCTTGACCTTGGACTTATCAGTCTCTGTAACTATAAGAAATAAGTTTTTTTTTAAAGTAAATTACCCAGTTTCAGGTATTTCGTTATAAGCAATAGAAAACAGAAATAAGACAAGTAAATAAGACAGTCTAAAACATGCAAACAAGTATGTTGGAGTCTGATCATGGAACTAGCATGAATTCTTTGAGTAATATATTGCTATCAAAGTGTTTTATATATCAGGGAAGAGCTTGCGTTGTTTTTTGTTTGTTTGTTTGTTTTTTGAGTCGCAGTCTCACTCTGTCACCCAGGCTGGAATGCAGTGGCACACTCACAGCCACCCCAGTATCAACCTGATGGGCTCCAGCAATCCTTCCACGTCAGACTTCCAAGTACCCGGAACTACAGGCATGCACTACCATGCCCGGCTGATTTTTTTATTTATTGTAGAGATGAGGTCTCGCCAAGTTGCCCAGGCTGTTCTCGAACCCGTGGGCTCAGGCATCCTTTCACCTCGTCCTCCCACAGTGCTGGGATTACAGGCTTGAGCCACTGCACCCAGCGAGATATTGAGTTTTATATTAGAATAATTATCCTACCTTTAAGTACTTCATTTCAGGGTAAACAAATCATTGAATGGAAATTTATTCTTTACGGAAGAATGCCAGCTGAGAAATGCTAATAAAAGCAATGATCATCAACGGTTTCTAAAACCACTGAGTGAAGGAATTTTATAATCTATGGATTAGGCTGACAATCCCTGAACGCAAATAGATAACCAGGCATTATGTGCCTCCTGGATGAATGAATTAGCAAGTGTTCAATACCACCTATGAAGTATTCTTTGCCAAAAAAAATGCATCTGAATTGATCAAGCATCTAGATATATCAATTCATATTAAAATAGGAACACATTAACTAACACCACAAGAATATATTTAGCAAATTCAAAAATATGGGACACAGTTCAGGGAAAACAGCCCAGTTTCTTCAACAAATAAATAGCAAGGGGAAAAACAAAGGGGAGAAGAATCTGGCAGATCTGCTATATAGATTAAAAGGGACTTGAGAGACTGCTGGGAGATGATCCTCCATGGGTCTCATATTTCTGCCTACCTTTCAAGCAGACTCACTGATTGCCTTTTTTCCAACCTATTTTTTTCAAGGGTGTTTATATAGCAAGTGCCTAGGGAAACAGAGTTTCCCTCCAGAGCAAAGGACAGGTTAGAATAGAAATTATACTAAACATAATTTCTCCCTCCAGGACAAAGGTCAGGCAGACTAATGGTCAATATGAAAGATTCGGGATCCATGAGCTCAAGGTTTCTCTCCTATAATGGAACCCACCATATGTACAGGTGTACTCTGGTCCTCTGCATGGCCCTGTGGAAACTAAGGCTTGGAGAAGTGGCATATATGCTCATAATACTCTGGCTATTGCCATGAGTATTACAGTTCTTTGTCTCTTCCCCAAGATTCTTAAGTTTTCTGGCAGCATCCACAAAACTATGGCAGGTTAACTAGTTAGCTTGCAAGCAGGGTAAAATCTCAGAACTTCACAGTTCTTGGAAGTTTTGGTGATTAGGATGGGCTAGTCACAGAAATGTGGCTTTCTGAAAAATGAAAGATGAGGGCCTCGTGGGCCCCTGGAAGGAAGAATAATGCCTCCCCCACCCCAGATGTCTTTATTCGAATCCTGGAACCTGTGAATATGTTATACTACATAGTAAAGGCGAATTAAGGTTGAAGATAGAATTATGGTTGCTAATCAGATGACCTTAAAATATGGAGACTAGCCTGGATTATCCAGGTGGAGACAACGTAACCACAAGGGTCCTCAGAAGTAGAAAAGTGAGGCAGAACAGAAGGTCAGAATGATCCAATGTGAGAAAAAGCTGAACCCACTGTTGTTGGTTTTAAAGATGGAGGAAGAGGGTCACAAGCCAAGGAATATGGATGGCCACTAAAAGCTAGAGAGAACAAATAAATGCATTTTACCCTTGAGCCTAGAGAAAGGAATGCAGCCCTGCTAGCATTTTGATTATAGACCAGTGAGAACTATTTTGAACTTCTGGACTACAAAACTATAAGGTAATAAACTCCTGCTGCTTTAAGCCACCAAATTTGTGGCAATTTGTTACAACAGTGATAGAAGACTAATACATGGGACAATTAAGGGGATTTAAGGGAAGTTCAGGAGAATCAGTGATAAAAACATTGACCAAATTGCATGGTTAACTGTGGTTCTCCACTTTATTGCCTGTTAATGAGGAGGAACTGGAGAAGTCATGGCACACAAAGTACCAGGAAGTAGGTTTAAAGAGTCTCCTGGTTGTTCCTAATTTTCTTTTCTTTTCTTTCTTTCTTTCTTTTTTTTTTTTTTGAGTTGGAGTCTCACTCTGTTACCCAGATTGGAGTGCAGTGGCCACTCCCGGCCACCGCAGCCTCGACCTGCTGGGCTCCGGCGATCCTTCTGCCTCAGCCTTCCAAGTAGCTGGAACTACAGGCGCGTGTTACCACACCCAGCTAATTTTTTTGGCTTATTGTAGAGACGAGGTCTCGCCAAGTTGCCCAGGCGGGTCTCGAACCCGCAGGCTCAGGCAATCCACTCACCTCAACCTCCCAAAGCGCGGGATTACAGGCTGAGCCACCGAGCCCGGCTTTTGTTCCTAATTTTCATTTGTGGGGACTTCCAATCTGATGGTCAGTCTCAGGTTCCCTCATTGTAACAACCAGTACTAAGAATTACTGGTGCGAGGTTCTCGATCCCTTTTCAGACAATAGTTACAGAAACAAGCATCTACATTTGAGGCAGATGGAGGGAAATTCATGACTGATATGCACGGAACTCAGACAAATAGTCAGAACTTTAGCTGGTTTGTTTGTGAGACAGGTGAGAGGGCAGGTAAAGCTTGTTAAGGAAAAATGACAGCAGCTAGGATGTCTTACAGCTACAGTTCGGCCTCTCCTACAGTCTATCATGCCAACTTCACAGCCATTCAGAAGCAACAGGAAAAGTTCTCAGGTTTTCTGCAGTAGATCCTGTCTGCTATAATTTAGCCTACACTTAGCCCTTTCACTGACCTCTCCCTGAGACAAACTCTTGTGTCTCTATAGTCAATGCCACAGATGAGACACTCACTAACATCTGGGTTCTTACTGCCCCATATTACACCTATAATGCTGATAAGGATGACCCACTGGGAAATAAAGAATTAACCCAAATAATTCAAGATAGGTTTTTGAGGTCAGCCTCACTGCCCTGGGAAACTCTCCTTGCTTTTACTTAAGAAATGGTATTATGAAAATGGGCAGGAAATGTGCCAGATTAAAGTGGACATCTTAAAAATAAGAAGTTGCTATTGTACTAGTAAAGCCTGAGTTCACCAATGGGCATGACCAGAAAGCATTGTGGCTGTGGCTATAGAACTGAGGCAGCCCCGAAGTTGAAACAGATGGTGTCAGTATGATGTCCTTGATGCCCGATACAGAGCTCTGAGCATGCTGAAAACATCAGAAGTTCATTTGGTTGAGTCCTGAGCAGCCGCCATGTTGCTTGAAACCAAAAGTAAATGTAAAGACTTGCTTGCAGAATGATTTGAGTTAGACACTTCTCAAAAGAAGACATATGAACAGCCAACAGACACATGAAAAAATGCTCAGCCTCGCTAATAATCAGAGAAATGCAAATCAAAACCACATTGAGATACCACCTACCTCCAGTAAGAATGGTCATCATTAATAAAACAAAAAGGCTGGGCTCGGTGGCTCAGCCTGTAATCCCAGCACTTTGGGAGGCCGAGGTAAGTGGATTGCCTGAGCCTGCGGGTTCGAGACCCGCCTGGGCAACTTGGAGAGACCGCGTCTCTACAATAAATCAAAAATTAGCCGGCTGTGGTAGTGCGCGCCTGTAGTTCCGGCTACTTGGAAGGCTGAGGCGGAAGGATCGCCGGAGCCCAGCAGGGTGAGGCTGCTGTGGCCAGGAGCGTGCCACTGCACTCCAGTCTGGGTGACAGAGTGAGCCTCCAACTCAAAAAAATTAAAATAAAAATAACAGATGCTGGAGAGGATGCGGAGAAAAGGGAACGCTTCTATACTGTTGGTTCAACTAGTTCAACCTCTATGGAAAACTGTATGGCGATTTTTAAAAGAACTAGAAATTAACCTTCCATAGGACCCAACAATTCCTTTTCTGAGAATATACCCAGATACTTGCACATGCATGTTTACTGCAGTACTATTCACAATAGCAAAAACATGGATCCAACTCTGCTGCCCATCAAAAGTGAACTGCATAAAGAAAATGTGGTACACATACATGATGGAGTAGTACGCAGCCATAAAGAAGTACAAAATTATGGATTTTGCAGCAACTTATATGGATTTAGAGTCCATCATACTCAGTGATCTATCACAGAAACAAAGAACTAAATACCACATGTAATCACTTATAAGTGGGTCCTGAACATTTATCACAATACTACAAGAGAGGGATCGGCAGTAGTGAAACACTGCCAGGGGAAGGAGGGGGGACATATAATATCACTAAGGGTACCTGACCCTAAACCAGGGGAATTAAGGACCAGTTGGGGCTCAAACTTCATCTGCACATAAGTTACTTATGTACCTAATCCTGACCCGTACCCCGCCCGCATCTTTACAATAAAATAAAATAAAATAAAAAAACTTGCTTGTTGGCATGTGACAGCAATCTTACAAGTGCATAAGAACCAGCATTTATCAGTGTGCCACCTGACTAATTATAAACAAGCATTATTATCCAATCCTCATCTTGTCCCTGGGAGATACAATCTACTAAAACCTACTATTCTTTACCAGGTCCTGGTCAAATAGATAACCAAGAGTGTACATGGTAATAAAAGAAGACGCTAGGAACCAACCTGATTTTTCTGATATTCCTGTTCAAATGCATATTTGGTAATGTTTACTGATGGATCATGTACCTGGGATTAAAAGGGCCACTTTTAGGCTTTTTATACTGTGGTGACTGCTCAGGACATCTTGAAAGCTTATGTTTTGCCTGGAATTAAATCAGCACAAGCAGCCAAGCTAATACAAGTTACAAGGGCTACAATTCTTAGTTCAGACTTAAAGTGAATCTATATGCTAATAGTAAATATATGTTTGGTGTCTGTCATATAATAGGGCAAATTTCAAAAAATAGATTCTTGGCTTCATAGAAGCTAAAATAGCTCATGGAAAATTAGTATCTGAGTTGTTAGAGGCTTCACAACTGCCTAACCAGATATCAATAATGCATTGTAAAGCCCACATAGTGCAGAATAACAGAATCTCTAAAGGCAGTGATTCTGCTGACAGAGCTGCAAAAGTTACTTTTTAAAACATAGCCACCTCCTAACTCAGAAGCTCTATTTTTAATAGAACAAGAAACTTTCATTAATTTTCAAATACACATTCTAAAAGGAAATGGACAAATGGATTAAGAAAGGGGCTAAAAGATATTCGATTGTATTATAGGAATTACCTAACAATATAATTCCTACTCCATGGTCTTTATTTGCTTGATTAGTATTATTGTGTCATTAACAAAATCAGCTATGTAAAAGACAGATTTTAAAGGCTTTACATTCAATACTCAGTGATTTATCACAGAAACAAAGATCTGAATACTACATGTATTCACTCATAAGCAGACCCTGAACATTTTCATAATACTATAAGAAAGGGATTGGCACTACTGGGGGGTGGGCACATAATATCAATAAGAGTGCCAAACTTTGCCGGGCTCGGTGGCTCAGCCTGTAATCCCGCGCCTTGGGAGGCCGAGGTGAGTGGATTGCCTGAGCCCGCGGGTTTGAGACCTGCCTGGGCAACTTGGCGAGACCTCATCTCTACAATAAATCAAAAAAAAAATCAGCCGGGTGTGGTAGCGTATGCCTGTAATTCCGGCTACTTGGAAGGCTGAGGTGGAAGAATTGCCGGAGCCCAGCGGGTCCAGGCTGCGGTGGCCGGGAGTGGCCACTGCACTCCAGACTGGGCGACAGAGTGAGACACCAACTCAAAAAAAAACCAAAAAACCAAAACCAAAACAAAACAAAACAAAAAACTCACTGGCCAAGATTCAGTGACTTTCTGGGCTAAAATGGACTATGGCTTTACCACTAGTATTTTTAAAAATTAGAGCAAACCCTGCTAGCAAGCACAGTATCACTCCCTTTGAACGTATGTATTTGGCATGCATATGATTTGGGTCTGAAACCACATCCTGTACCTAACTTAACTGAATCCTTTGAAATCATATTCAATATTTAAGAGTTTCTCTCTTCCCTAGGAACCCCAAGACATAAAGTCATAAGGACCTGCTAGAATAAGTCTGCCACCTCTATCAACCAGGAGGTTTCATCTACATGAAAGTGTTCCGAGGGAAAGACGGGCTGTCAATGAGCTGGGAGGGACCTTTTCAAGTGCCGCTGATCACACATTCCGCTATCACAGTAAAAGAAAAATGCAGTAAAATAAACAGTAAAAGAAAAATTCATGCTTTGCCTATGAAGCCAGTACCTCAGGAGGACTAGATTGTCATTCCCACAAAGGACTTGAAACTTAAGTTTTCTAAAGTAACTTATACTTGTATTGGGATTGAACTGAAAAGAGGTACTCTGGTGAATTTATTGTGATTCTCGGAGACTGCCTTGCTGTCCTGTTCACAGTGGGCTTATTTCAGTGACCTAAGAACCATGTTGTATTGAAAAACAAGTATCTTATTTATTACACTGTTTTTTTCTGTACTCCCAGTAATGGTCTCCACAATCACATATTCTCAATGAACTCCATATTATATTCCCAAAATACCCATGATCTGGACTTTCAAGTCTAACAATCCAATTATTGGCAGAGTAAAGGTAAAACCATCTTCAACAGTGATTTTGGATAATACTAAAGTAATTTATATGCATCCGATACTCAAGCCTTAAATTTGATAGAAAAATCCTTGTGAACTGGTTTGACTGGAAGGATCCTTACAGAAAAAAGGAATTAACTGTATTACAATCAAAATAACCTCAGGAATAAGCCCACCTCCGATTTGTCCTCTCACCTTTACTATGGTAAAGTTTGGTTCAATAAAACTACTAATAATTGTAAAGATAACAACAGTAAATTACATTCAAACTGGTGGTAATCCTTTCAACAGACCCCTCGAAATATACATAATAGAGATACCCTTACTATGTTTGGAACATGGCAATGCCTCTTTTAATAGCTCCCAGGACTATAGGTGGATGGTTTCTCTAAAATATGAGGCTTATATCAGTTTTCACAACTAGACATGTATCCCTTGAGCCCTCTCAATATCGAATTTGTTTATTAAGGTGCCTGTTTGAGGCCATCCAAGGGCAAAAAGAGACATTAGAATATAATCCTGGGAGGATTAGGGACAGGCACAGGTATACCTAACTCATTTGAGATTGAGACTTTGAATAATACACTTAACGCTTTGGGACAATTACAAAAACACATAATACAATTGCAAACTGAATGGAATCACATCATGTAAGATATTTAAAAGCAATGAGAGCACAATAGGAATGGAAGTGGAGACAATTTTGGAATTGGACTATTTGGAATAATTTAATGATGAAACAAAAAATCACTACAAAAATCTCAGAGGCACTCACTGTGTAGTCCAAAAGCAGTTGGCTAAAAAGTAGTTCCAAGAGGCCGTCACTAGTTCAGAATCCCAGGGCTGTTCATATTTAAGGAAACAGATAAGTATTGGACTATGACTATACCAGAAGAGACAGAAGAAGCATATAAAAAAGCATCTAATTAGTAGACAAAGCTGGCATTTACAGATAGAGACTACAGTAGAGAGGTCTGATATCACTGGGTTAACTTGGGATGCAAGTTCTCTACAGTCCCATATTGATAAACACTGGAAATTCTATCTGTACCCTTCAAAGAATGCCTCGTAATAATATACTAGATAATGGCCATGACTGTCTCTGTGTTTTGCATCCTGGAAATATTATTTGGGAACATGGAACAAGTACTGCAGGGCTAAGTTTTATAAATGCGGTGATACTTATTGATTGACAGGAACTTAGGAGAAATTTATTGGACCTTATAAAACTCTTAACTAAAACTTGGAGTATCAGGCCTCTGTATAAGTAACGAATGAGGAAATGAGAATTTTTGCACATTTCTAACCAAGAATGTGTTTAAATCATTCACCATTAGCAAGATATATTTAAGGGTCTTTCTCCCAGTGCAAATGTTGCACTGGCATTTTAAATTCACCCAATGGTAATTTTCATAATTGCTTTGCTTTGTATTTTACTATGGACTTGCTGGTTCTTTAGATGTCTGCAAATTGCCCAGAGAAAGGTAGAAAAGGTAGGTGATGGAGATAATTAGAAAATGGTAGTGTTATTACAACAGAAGGAAAAATTGTAAGGGGGGAAAATTAAATTTTCCCTATTGCCAAAGGGAAAGATACCTTCAACCCATTCTTCCAGCCATCGCTCAGTCATTTCGTGGGGCACAAGAATGCCATGCGGCAGATGGCATGGACATGTAAGACTGGTTGGAATTACTGCCCTCAGCATTCCAATAACAAGAACTAGAATCGAATTTTCAAACAGAACTGAGAACCCTCAGTAACACTGAACTTTATCTGAGCCCTGAAAATGACAATTAAAAAATCCCCCCACGTGTTTTGTGTTCCTTCTTGAGAAATGATTTACTGCAAAGAACCATTTTTTCCTGTATGACTTAGCAAAGGCTTGCTCCTTACTCTCTGTCATGACTCCCATAAGGCTCACGGATGACTTTATTTTTTACCGGTGACAGGGCCTAACACAGACCCTCTTGCCTGAACCTGTAGACAACGTCTGACAAAGACAATAGCAAAAACATGGAACCAACCATGTTGTTCATTGAAGCTGAACTGGATAAAAAAATGTGGAACCTATATACAATGGAATATTATGCAGCCATAAAGAAGGACAAACATACAGACTTCACAGCAACTTGGATGGATTTGGAGTCGATCATACTTCTGTGATCTATCACAGAAACAAAGAACAGAGTACCATATGTTCTTACTCATAAGTGGACCTTGAACAATTATGATACTATAAGAAAGGGATTGGCAGTAGTGGGAAACTCTCAGGGCGGGGGGTGGGATTCACAGTTGTGGGAAACTGCTAGGGGAGGGAGGGGTACACCTCATCAACAAGGATACCTGCATAATCAGCGTTTGTATACCTAACCCTGAATTGTACCCCACAACTTTATAATAATAATTTTAAAAGACTCTCCAGCTTTCCACTGTTTCTCATGATTAACCAAATTGTTATCCTCCTAAAACTAGACACAAAGATAACATTTCCTGGTAAGTTGACTGACTGTGACTTCCCCATCTGCAAAAACAATCTCCCTTGTAAATCTCTCTGTCTATAACTTGACTACTCCCCCCTACAAAAGTATAAGGCAAAACCACCCTGCTGAAACTCCACTACTCAGTATTGGGCTGCTCTCCCTATTGCAACAGCCAGAGTAAAATCAATTTTCTTCCTTGTTTAATTTTTGTCTTGGACAGTTTGGTGCCAAGACTTGAATAGGACCAGAAGCCCGCTTCTAGATTGCCTTCTCCACCCAGATACTGAGGCCTATCCAGCCCATGATGCACCTTCCCTGACTGGTGATTTGGGATCCATGGTAAGTCCGGTCCCTGATTCCTGTGCTCTGGATGTTGTCCATGGTAACACAGTAAGGATGTGATTTTTCATCCTTTGAGTGCTCTTTTGGTTTTGTTTTATTGATGGCTTTTACTTTGGTACTCATTGGAAACTCTCAATCCAATTCTCAACCTCTTCAGAAAACTCCTACCGATTATATGCTTCACCACTATGGCAACAATTCAGTTCACTACCTCCAAAAATGCCATAATTTTACTAAGGACAACCCAGAACTCCAATGGTCCCTTTCAGGCACTCAGGATCTCCCTAACTTATTCATTTGTGAAGTACCTCCAAGTCTTGGGGCTCTAAGATCTCTTCTCACTGAAAAAGAAAGGAAACTTTTTATCTGAGGGATATTAACCCCTTTAAATTATCAGGCCCAGAGAGGCACTGAAAAATGACAGCAGTCATATCTTGCACCCTCCACAACTTCAGCTAAGTAATCACCTCTTGAAGTCATTTGCTATGTAGGCTCTAGACTGTGATGCCAAGCAGCCATAAAATTAACCTAACTATGCAATACACTGGACACTATAACTCATACCCTACATTTTAACAGTGTATAGCCAAAATCAATGTTATTTCTGTAAGTCAATGAGAATTCTTGAAAAAACAATTCTGTATCAGCCTACTCCTCATTCTCTTTTGCCTTTTTAATCTTTTTTTTTTTTTTGAGTTGGAGTCTCACTCTGTCACCCAGACTGGAGTGCAGTGGCCGGGACGGCCACTGCAGCCTCAACCTGCTGGGCTCCGGCAATCCTTCCGCTCAGCCTTCCAAGTAGCTGGAACTACAGGAGCGCGCTACCACACCTGGCTAATTTTTTTGATTTATTGTAGAGATGAGATCTCACCAAGTTGCCCAGGCGGGTCTCAAACCCGTGGGCTCAGGCAATCCACTTACCTCAGCCTCCCAAAGCGCGGGATTACAGGTTCAGCCACTAAGCCCGGCTTAATCTTTTTTTAATTTTAATTTTTTGAGTCAGAGTCTCACTCTGTTGCCCAGGCTGGAGTGCAGTGGCACAAGCATGGCCACCGCAGCTTTGACCTGTTGGGCTCAGGCAATCCTTCTATCTCAGTGTTACAAGTAGCCAGAACTACAGGCACCTGCCACCACACCCAGCTAAGTTTTTTTAATTTATTTATTGTAGAGACAAGGTCTTGCCAAGTTGCCCAGGCCGGTCTTGAACCCCTGGACTCAAGCAATCCTTTTGCCTCCACCCCTCAAAAGTGCTGGGATTACAGGTGTGAGTCACCACGTCCAGCCTCTTTTGCCTTTAAAAACGTGCTAGTAACAAAGGCTGAATGGAGCATTTCCCAAGACAACTTAAAAGTGTTTCCCAGGCAGTTGTCCTCACTTTGGTTCAACTAAACTCTTTAAAATTCTATTTTGTGCCTAAGCTTCTTCCTTAAGATTGATATCAGTGATAGCTTATTTTGTTTGGTATGAGGAGGCGGAAAAATGAGAAAATGTCTCTAATTGATCTCAAATTGTACAGTCTCTAAGAACTGCCTCTCTCACCACCAGTCCACTACTCCTACTCCTCCTTCACCCCCCACTAAACCTCACAACCCTCTTCTCCCCTAGAACCATGCATGTATGAGGGAAGACCCAAAAGAAACCCAGAATTTCTTTATAAAAAATGGTATATTCTTACATGTTTAAATGTCAGTCACCATCAAAGTCCTCTCCATTTGATGCTCTCCAGATGCTTTTTCCACTGCTCAAAACAGTTTTTGAACTCGTTAATTTTGATGCCTTTTAGTTCTTCTGCCGTTTTTGGTTTCACCTTTTCTGTATCAGCAAAATATTGCTATTTGAGGACTTATTTCATCCGGGGAAACAAACAAACAAAAAAGTCAAGATCGGGTGAGTAGGAAAGGTAGGGTAGAGGGGTCATGCCGTTTTTGGTCAAAAACTGCTAAATACTCAGTGCAGTGTGGGTGGGTGCGCTTGTAAATCACCCATCACCAAATGGGCAAACACGTGGAAAGAATCTCCAAAAATACAATTTCAGTGAAGCCAAACCTGGCCTCTCACAACACTAGCTTGTACGCTGATGTTTCTAGAACATGCACCTAGTGGAGGAAACCTGTACTACAAGGGGCCTGCCTTCCAAAAATAATTGTTTTGGGGGGTCCCCCCTCGCATGCCATCCCAGCTCTTTCCTTACCTATTAATTCTGCAGATTCCCCCCTGCCCCCCTTCAGTTGCTACTCCTCCTCTTTATCGTCTCTAGCTCCGTCAAACTCTCCTGCTCCCAGATCCCCATCCTAACCCGTATTATTGGCCTTTCTCAACCTGTGATGGGAGGTCAATAACCTGAGAACCCACCTAAATAAGCAGTCTTTAGGCCTTGGTTTTGCTCAGATTTACATGCTATTGTTAAAGACTTTCCAGACCCCAGTAAGAATGGAGAAGAATTTAGTAATCCATTCAGACTTGTCCTCAGAGCATATTCTTCTGGACTCACTGACATATCAACTTGTGCAACTGCTAATGGGCTCCAGAAGTGGACCTTCAAAGAAATCAGAAAACTTTGAGGCAGGCTATGGCCATACCTGAATGCCGTATCTCATCTGCTCTCAGAAACTAAGCAGGGTCAGGCCTGGTTAGTACTTAGATGGGAGAACACCCCGAGGCTTTCATGCAAGTTAAAACCACAGGAGAAAGGCTTTTTAGAATCCATTCCCACTATCTTTCCCCTCAGAAATTTATTAGTCAAAGATATATGATTGTAGACAACAAAGAAATGAATAGATCTCTGACTACAGACAGAAATTAGAAAATGGACAATTCCAGTCTTGCTCTTGAAGATAAAACCACATCTGCCTTGGTCATTAACTTTGTTAACAGCTTACAACCAGAAATTAGAGACATTATTCAAAAACATATCACAAATTGGTGAAATGTTTGTCTCTCCTAAATATACACAATAGCTTTATGTGTATAAAGACATATACACATAAAGACTTCACTACAGAAAAGGCCAAATCAACACAGTAAAAACCCATGCTTTATAACTTAAATAGTAAGAAGGGAACAAGCCAGGGCAATCTGCTTCCTCTTCAAGTCCCCATAGATAGGGACATTTGCAGATAACATCATAAAAAGAGAAGAGACGTTGGACTTAGGATTCCTGGCCCTAAAACACAAAAGGGAACAAGAGTAAAAAAAAAATCCATGTCCCCAATGCCTTTCCTTGGAACAACCCCCGCCCCCACCTTGTGTCCACAACTGATTCAATGCTCAAGGGGAGATGATCATCCCCAGCTATGGATATTCCACCACTTTCCTAGTGCCGGGGACCCCAACCCTGGGCCACGAACCAGTACCAGTTTGTGGTCTGTTAGGAACTGGGCAACACAGCAGGAGGTGAGCAGCAGGTGAGCAGAGTTTCACCTCCTGTCAGATCAGCAGTGGCATTAGATTCTCATAGGAGCACGAACCCTATTGTGAATTGCGCAGGTGAGGGATCTAGGTTGCATGCTCCTTAAGAGAATCTAATACCTAATTATCCTCACCCTCTCCTCATCCATGGAAAAATTGTCTTCCACAAAACCAGTTCCTGGTGCCAAAAAGGTTGGGGACCGCTGTCCTAGTGGACACAATGGTAACACTTTTCACCATTATTGCCTCTTATTTTCCCACTTCCCTTCCCTCAAAGTATACAAACCATACCTGTGATGGAACTTGGTAATCTACCACATGACGTGCTTTCCTCTAAATTTCATTCTGTCTCACTAGAACCTCTCACTACCCAGCAGAGCTTTCTGCTTAGTTTCACTATCCCAGTAAGCCCACCGGGAAGAGAACAACTCTTTTATGTGAACCAGTGATCTATAAGCTTTCTATTTGTGTCTGTCTGTATGTTTATGTGTCTGTAAGTAACATTTTCCTGCCTTTGGGAAAAAATGAATATTCATAAATTCCCCCAAATGACTTGAACTTCTAATACTTTCAATGTGCTTAAAAAAAAAAAAAAGTATAGTAGTCTCCATCATCTGTGAGGAATTTGTTGCAAGAACTCCAGTGGATGCCTGAAACCACAGATAGTACCAAACCCTATATATACTATGTTTTTTCCATCTGATAACCAAGATGGCTACTAAGTGATGAATGGGCTCCCATGGATGCACTGGATGAAGGGATGATTCTTATCCCTTTGCTTTGCAAGGTAGATCAGGACAGTGAGAGATTTCTTTATGCTACTCAGAGCAGCATGCAATTTAAAACTTAAGAATTAGGAATCGCCACACTGCTTTCCACAGAGGTTGCACTAGTTTACACTCCCACCAACATTGTAGCAGTGTTCCCTTTTCACCACATCCTCTCCAGCATCTGTTATTTTTTGAGTTATTGATAATTGCCATTCTGACTGGAGTTAGGTGGCATCTCAGTGTAGTTTAAATTTGCATCTCCTTGATGATTAGTGAAGTTGAGCATTTCTTCATGTGTCTGTTGGCCGCTTGGATGTCTTCTTTTGAGAAATGTCTGTTCATATCTTTTGCCTACTTTATGATGGGGTTTGTTTTTTTCTTTTCAGCATGTTTGAGTTCTTTGTAGATCCAAGATTCCTAAAAGCTCTAAATATCGACCTCTCATATGACCCCGCAATCCCCCTACTGGGAATATACCCTGAAGAACTCAAATCACTCTATCAAAAAGATAACTGCACACATATGTTTATCACAGCATTTTCACAATAGCAAGATCATGGAACCAACCATGCTGTCCATCAAAAGAGGACTGGATTTTAAAAATGTGGTACATATACACAATGGAATACTACACAGCCATAAAGAAGAACAAAATCATGAACTTCACAGCAACCTGGATGGAATTAGAGTTTATAATACTGAGTGATCTCTCACAGAAACAAAGATCTGAGTATCACGTGTTCTCACTCATATAGTGGACCTTGAACATCTATCATAACACTATAAGAAAGGGATTGACAGTGGTGGGAGTCTATGGGGGGTAGGGAGGGGAAGGGAGGTGGGATTGACGGTGATCAATGTCTGTCTGGGGATGGGGAGAGACACCCCTTATCAACAAGAGTGCCTGAACGATGCATATTTATATACCTAATCCTTAACTGTACCCCACAATTTTAAAATAAAAAATATGTTAAAAAAAACTTAAGAATTGTTTATTTCTGGAGCTTTCCATGTAATATCTTCAGACCATGGTTGATCATGGGTAACTAAAACCAGGGAAAGCAAAACTGCAAATAAGGTGGAGACTACTAGATTCTTATAGAAACTTTCTCAAATGTTTTAAGAATTCAGATTCACATAACTTAGGTAAATATTTGGCAAACAAGGCTAGTTTAATATTGTTAGTTAATAAAAATGGCCATATCATCATCTGCATTATCAGCACCAAGTATAATGCAAGCATATATTTTTTTAAATTGCAATAAGTATTTATTGTAGTGAAAGACCAAGGGGAACCTCCCAAAAACCCAGTTATCTTTCGTAGGGTGGGTCGCTTATAACACAGGCTTCCCCCACTAGGTAAGTGTTCTAGTGACCCACCAGCATCAGTGTTGTCATGAGAGGCATGTCAGCGTTGTCATGAGAGCCTGTTCGGTCTCAGTGAAATTTTTTTGGATTTGCCCTTTTCATGATGGGTGATTTACAAGCACATCTATCCATACTGTGCTGAGTGTTCAGCTGTTTTTGACCAAAAATGGCTGACCCCTGTGCCTCACCCTCCCTATTCACCAGGGAAAAGAAATAGTTGCTTCCCCAGATGAAAAAAGTCCTCAAAGGGAAACATTTTGCCGATGTGGAAGAGCTGAAACAAAAAACAGAAGCATTAAAAGGTATCAAAATTGACAAGTTCAAAAACTGTTTTGAGCAGTGGAAAAAGCATCTCATTAGGTGCACTGCATCAAATGGAGAGTACTTTGAAGATGACTGAAGTTTAAGCGTGTAAGAATAAATACACAATTTTTAAATAAATTCTGGGTTTTCTTTTTTTTTTCTTTTTCTTTTTTTGGTTTCCCCCCTCATCTAAGGGAGCTTTTCACCATGTTAGTGCTTTGTGAACAATAACTACTTTGCTTTTTATTCTAAGTTACCATCAATTACTAGATCACTGACTTCACCGCACTCTTGGAGGCTAACCAAGTATTGATAATTCATAATAAAGAGTGACAGGCTATAGAATTAAAAAATGAAATGCATAAGTGATCTAAGAACTTACTTTAAGGTGATTTTCTATATCAAAAATTGAAACTGAACAGAAACATTCTATTCCAGTTGGGTATATTCTTTATAAATGTACACAGGTTTACCAACATTAATAAGCTATCATTACATCCACTAGATGTTCAAGATTATAAAAATGTAAATTTGTATTTAACCAAATTGAATCATTATTCTGATTTTTATTTTATACTTTATTTCAAAGGTAATTATGTTTTGTAGTATGTCAGTTTGTAGCTGCCAATATCTTTAGGTTACTTAAAACCTTGGATTCATGTAAAATTAAGTTAATGATTATTTATTAGATACCTACATAATTTTTAAGAAAGAAAACTAAAACATTAAGCACAAGTTTAGGTTTATATACCTTTTGCATTTTATTGTTTTTTGTTTTAGTTGGAGTCTCACTCCTTCGCCCAGGCTGGAGTGCAGTGGCACACATGCTCATGGCCACCCTAGCGTCGATCTTCTGGGCTCCAGCAATCCTCCCACCTCAGCCTTCTGAGTAGCTGGAGGAACTACAGATGCATGCTACCATGCCTGGCTATGTTTTATTTTTATTTTTTTTATTGTAGAGACGAGGTCTCACCAAGTTGCCCAGGCTGGTCTCGAACATGCGGGCTCAGACAATCCACTCGCCTCGGCCTCCCAAAGTGCTGGAATTAGGCTGAGCCACCAAGCCCAGCCACATTTTACTGTTATATGATACAAAGAGGCTATATATAGTTGGGTCTATTAACAAGTATGTTCAGCTTTGCCATTGAATTGCACTATAAAGGATGTGTAGGACTATAAAAATTGTGAGGTATATATTTGTAAGTTCTGCTAGACTACAGAATGCTGGTATATGACAGAAAATTCACATTTGTTCACAGTCCCTAGTTTTCTCTGTGCAACAGAAATCACTATGGCAAAAGTTGTAATCAATATATGTGAATGAGATTCTACTAGGTGCAGTAGTGGGAGAGAGGAATAACTTTGTATGCAAGGTACATAGGATAAGTTTTGCTAAGGGAAAAGTAGGTAGTTTTTTCCTAAAGTAAAATGACTGGTTGTTCCAGAATGAGAAAGAAAAATATCTAGGACAAAATCTGAATGACTACAGAAAGTTGTAGAAGGTTCACAGCAAGGGAATTTTATTTGTTGTGGTCAAAGTTTGCTAACCTTATTTATAAGTTTATTTATATGATTTGGGGAAATGGAATGTGCTGAGAGGAATGGCAATGCGGTGTCCATCCTTGGAGTCACGTAGGGGATGACACATCCAACAGCCAGTGTGACTAAGAGAGGTAGCAATAGTTGAAAACCAAACAAGGGAATTGTGTCCTCCTCTTTGTTTGTATGGTGGAGGTGTAAAGAAGGAAGAGGACAGAGAGCACTGTGAGGGGCAAAGCCATCTAAGAGTGCTGGATCATGAAGGAATGTTTAGGTTAGAGGTCAAAGGAAAAGGAGAAATATGACTAAGTGTAAGGTCATTTTACCCACTAACGGAATTACACAATTAGAAAAATTAATTCAAAATCTCTCCTAAACCCCTGCAGAAGTAATAAACGATACCAATTCTGCCCCAGAAGCATAGCAAGTAAGTTTAAACTCACTGGTCCAAATTAATACAATCATGTAGCTCTTGACTTCCTCCTAACTGTTCAGACAGTTGTCTGCACCATAGCCAACGCCTTTTGCTGTACTTGGAGGAGCACCTCAAGCCATGTAGAACAGTCCATCACTAAACTCGAGGGAAAGGCTACTTGCCTTTCTAAGGTTGATATGAATGTCCTATGGGGCATGTTCTCCTGGTCATAATTTGGAAACAGAGAATCCTGGCTTTGATGTAGATTGCAAGGATTACTAATCCTTCTGTTTATAATCTTATGCCTTGCAGTTGGGGATGCAGCCTACCCAGAGTCTTAAATGCTACTATGTAGCCAGTGGTGACAAGTGATTCAACAACATATCATAATCCAAGCAGACCTGAGAAACACCATACTTCCAACTGACTTTGTGCCAAATCTAAGTCAACAACTTTACATGTGGAGGTCAAATCTGGACTGACAAGTGGTATAGACCTGGATATCCCCAATAGCCTCATTTCCATAAGGATAACCTTATGGCTGTCTTGAACAAAAGGGGACCTGACAATGTTGAATTCCACCTGAGCCCTGAAAATAGCAACAGTTAAAAAATCCCCTCAACCTTTTCTTGTACTGGAAACAGCAGACTGCAAAGGACTACTGTCCCCCATGTGACTTAGATAAGGCTTGCTGTCCACTCTTCCTCATGACTCCAGGGTTTACTTGTGACAAGCCCAAATACAGACCTTCTCCTTTTGCCTGAACCTGCCAAAAGGCCTGAGACAGACCTTCTAACTACCTGTTCTTTGTCTTATGAATGATTAACTGAGATTAGAAGCTTGTCCTCAAAGTAGGTAGCTACAGAGACAAACATTCCCTGCTCAGCTGTGATTTCCTCTGATTGCAAAAACAACCCCTCCCCACATTGTACGTCCCCCTCTTGAACTTATCTATTCCTCCCTATGAAAGTAAATGGCAAAACCAACCTGCCCAGACATTCTGATCTTCCAAATCTGGGGTACTCTCCCTATTGCTGCAGCCTGAGTAAATTCAGTTTCATTACTTGTTTGGTTTTTGTCTTTAACAGTTAAAGACTATCAGCTGGCTGAGAGGCCACATTGAAAGTACTCAGTGTCTCCTGACTGCTGTGGTCTCTATTAGGAGGCCCCACCAGTTGTAAACAATACTTTCTTCCTAAGGACACCCTGAGGCTGTACTCTTTGTGTGGAAGTCAGACATTAACTTGCTCCCTCCCAAAATATGGTGATTTGCACCTTAAGTGGGGGGTCATGAGAAACCTGCAAGCGTTTAAGAAATCACCACTAGTGGTTCATGTAACCCTTAAATGACTCTGGAGACCTCTCCAAAAAAAGCTACTCTTGGTTGCTAGGAGAAACTTCCTAGTGGGATAACTGGTACACCTTGCAGGCAGTTATTCCTATGATAAGAATCATCCAATTAGAAAAGGTTGTAGGAAATTTGTTCCCGATTATAGCTGAGGTGATAATGCTACCTTGGCCCTGGAAGGCATTCTGCTCAGCCTCAACTTGCTTTTCAAGATTGTTAAGGATGATGAAATTGCCCTTTGGGGCCAAGGCAGAATCTGTGCAATTACTAATACATCCTGCTATACCTGATTAGTGCCGCGGATCAAGTGGAAAGGTTACTAAAGAAACTTAAGGAGAAAAACACCTGGTTTTGTAAAGTAGACTTTAATGCTTTATAGAACTTATTCAGCTGATTGGGTCTGGGACCCTGGGGATTATGGTTGAGAAAAATAATGAGTATTGGTCAGACTGCTGCTTGGAGTACTCTTGATAAAAGCCTTAAATGTTGCATAAGACAAATTGAACAATTTGGCCCTAGCCTCTGTCAGATTAATCAGAGTAGCCTATGAAGTAGTGCACGCATAGGCAAATGTGCAGATTCAAAGACAATGTTGAAATGAGGGATAGATGTTATTGGGAGACAATTCTCCATGAGACTCTCACGTTTGTGTACATCTTGTGAGCATAGGCACTGCCTGTCCAAACAGAGAAAAAACAACTGTTTTTCTTCCACTCACACACAACACTTCTGACACCAAATGTGTGGGTTTTCCACACCAGGTTATTATCTGCAGACTCCAACAGGTGTTCTACTATTTAACACTCAACTAACTACCTGGTTTTAGCGCAGACCTCCACAGGTTAAGGCTCAGTCCTACAAGACTGTCCCCACTACAGACGCCAATCACAAGTCCAGGCCTCCCGTACTTCTAACCAACTGGCTATAATAAGTTGGGGGCTCCCACAACCCCCTCCTCAGGTTCAGCAATTTGCTAGAACAGCTCACAGAACTCAGGGTACACTCACATTTACTGGTTTATTATAAAGAATGTTACAAAGGATACAGATGAATAGCCAGATAAAGAGGTACAGAGGGCAAAGTATGTGGGAAGAGGAACAGAGCTCTCACGACCTCTCTGGGTGCCCCCTCCCGGCCTCTCCATGTGTTACCAACCCAGAGGCTCTCCAAACCACATCTTTTAGGGATTTCTCTGGAAGCTGCATCATGTAGGCATGATTATTAACTTAATCTTCAGTTCCTCTGCCTCTCCAGAGGATGAGGGTGAGGCTGAAAGTTCCAGGCTTCTAATTATGGCTTGGCCTCCCTGGTGACCAGCTCCCCTCCTGAAGCTATCCAGGAGCCTATCAAGAGTCACCTCATTAGAACAAGACACATTACCCAGAAAATGGGATTAGGAGCTCTGTGTCAAGAACAAATGTTAGAACAGATGCTCCCAGCACCCCTACCCACTCAAAAAATTGTGAGAAAGTTTTAGCAGCTCTGTGCCAGGAACCAGAGCAGAGACCAAATATATATTTTTATTATACCACACTGCCCTTTGTTCCAGACAATCTTTTCAAGGATGTTCACATAGCAAACAGCCTCAGAAGATATTGTGTCTCCCTCCAGAGCAAAGGACAAGTTTGCTTACTGCTCAAGATAAAAGACTCAGGATACCTAAGCAACCCACTGTGCATCACCTGGCCTTCTTCACATCACCCTGTAGGAATTGGGACTTGAGGAACTGGCACAAATGCTGACTCTGGCTACTGCAACTGCCATCAGTAATATAGTCCTTTTGCTCTAACCTGGAGTCTCATGAATTTCACCAGTATCCAGGACTCTGTGGCAGGCCAACATGTTAGCTCACAAGTAAAGTAAAATCTCAGACTCTGCACAGCTCCTGACAGAAACACAAACAAAAAGCAATGTACGGACCTTGTTTGAATTCTGATTAGAAGTAATCAACTCTAAAAAAACACTGACTTTAGCCACTTAAAAAAATTAAATGTGTTTGAGACCTCAATAAAGAAGTAATAAAATGAAAACCAATACAGAAATGAAGGTCTTTAACAGTTCCTGTCAGAACAGGGGGGATAAGGAAAGGATTAGGGCCAGTAAACAAATGAAGTGGAAATCAACAAAAACTTTAAAATATATAGAAAAACTGATACACTGTGGAAGAGAAGAAATTCAATATATAATTTGTGTCCCTAAAATGCTGACCTAGACAAACTGAACAGACAAGCCCTCAAATACAAGGTTGAAGGAAAACTAATAAAAGACTCTTGAAATAGCATATGCAAATCTTGTCATTACTCAGAGTGGAAAGTTCATAGATTATGTTATAATAATTAGAATATTAATTATGTTTTATAAAGTTAATGTTATAAAGGTAACTACTTAAAGAACCAAAAAAGAATTCAACTCTTCCAAATTACTAGAAGGAACACAAAACAAAACAAAATAGAGCATATAGTGAAAGATATATAAAAGAAGCATTAGAATTAGAAAGTATAATATAAAACACATCTTTCATCTATTGTATAGAACAAGTGGACAGAGATTCAGAATGATGATTGTAAAAGGATAAACAAAGGTGTATCAGAAAAAGCCAACAGAAAGAAAGCAAAGTCTCCATGTTAATATCAACCAGAGTAGAATTTGAGGGCAAAAGAATTAAACAAGACAAAGGAAGACATTTTATAAAGATAAAACACTCAATCTAAAATAAAGGATTCTGAACATCATCAATGAGTAAGTCCCAACAGAAATGAAGCAAAGGAGAATTCTGGAAAAGTATGAAACAAGACAAAGGAAGACAATTTCTAAAGATAAAGGATTCAATCCAAGATGAAGAAGTCTGAATTGCCAATCTGCCTCCATTGCTCCAGTGACAATCACTAGGGTGAATTTTGGGAAGGAATTGGAAGTGTGTAATGCTCAACTTTGATACTTTTAAAAATCAAACATGGATGCTGAATTTTATCACATCACTCTTCTCTGATGATAGGTGACTATAGTAGATTATGCATAGATTTTGTAATATTGAACCACGTGATCAGAATGAGTGCTTTTTTAAGGAACCCCTGGATGTTGCTTGATAACATTTCACTTATAATTGCTCCATCACTATTCACAAGCGATACTGATCTGTACTGCTGGTGTTCTCTTTGGCAGGTTTTTGTATTACACTAGGCAAAAAGTATGGGACCTTTGGGGAGACGATCCTGGCAAGGATGTTATGGGAATGGCAGCTTAGAGCATAAGAGGGAAGGGTTGAGGGCTGGGAGGTTGGCACAATAAGGACACCCAGGACCTTCAGAGAAGAAGCGTACTACAGAGACTACAGGGACCCTCATCCCCACCCCAATTTGAGGAAGCAAGTCCCTGGCCTGAAACTCACCCAATAGGAGAACTTATACAGAGCTACGGGTTTTGTCAGTAAGCTTGCAGGAATTATTTACTCCTCTGGTGAAACACCTTGGCTGATAGTGCGTGTGAAGTCAAGGGAAAATTTTTTTGAGATGGAAAATATTGCTACATGTTGCATGCTTGTGAGAAGGGGCCAGCATGGAATGGGTAAAGTGATGTGATAGGAGAAGGGTGATAACTAGAAGATAGGGGAAGGGGCTCAGTGATCATTTCTTTTTAACAGGAAACAAAGTTCACGGGTACAAAAAAGGAATAAATAAAGGCATTCAAGTCTAGACTTCTCCCTCTACCTACAAGTTTAGCTTTACTGCATAAACTTTGAAATGTGCTGCTTGAGGTTTACCTGTATGTATTTTATAAAATACCTTATGTTTTCTCTTTAAAACATATTTAATGTGTATAGAGATGCATTTTCACTAGTTTTTTACGTTTTATCTTTTTTTTTTTTTGAGATGGAGTCTCACGTTGTCGCCCAGACTGGAGTGCGGTGGCCGCTCCCGGCCACCACAGCCTCGACCCGTTGGGCTCCAGTGATCCTTCCGCCTCAGCCTTCCAAGTAGCTGGAATTACAGGCATGCACTACCACGCCCGGCTGATTTTTTGATTTATTGTAGAGATGAGGTCTCGCTGCCCAGGCGGGTCTCGAACTCGCGGGCTCAGGCAATCCACTCACCTCAGTCTCCCAAAGGCGCGGGATTACAGGTTGAGCCACCGAGCCCGGCTACGTTTTATCTTTAATTGAATGGTCTGTGGTCACAGAATATGATGATCCATATTACAACAGAGCTTAAGATTTTGTTTTTGTTTGATCAAATAGTTTCTGAAAAGGGTGGGTTAAAATGGTTAATAAAATTAACTATTTCTGCTATTTGCATCTTACATACTTTAAGGATATATATCATTAGCTACATATGTGATAATTTTAAAAATTCTTGGTATTTAACAGTTTGAACCATCTACCTTCACCTGGTGATATTTTTCACCTTACGTTTGCTCTGGGCAGATATTAAAATTGCAGCTCTTAGGCCGGGCACGGTGGCTCACACCTATAATCCCAGCACTTTGGGAGGCCAAGGTGAGAGGATTGCCTGAGTCCACAGGTTCAAGACCAGCCTGGGCAACTTGGCAAGACCTCATCTCTACAATAAATAAAAAAAATTTATCTGGGCACGGTGGCTACTTAGAAGGCTGAGGTGGAAAGATCGCCTGAGCCCAGCAGGTCGAGGTTGCAGTGGCTGTAAGCATGCTATTGCCCTCTAGCCTGGGTGACAGAGTGAGACACCAATCCCCCCCCAAAAAAATTGTGGCTCCAGGTTTCTATTGGTTCTTGTTTGCCAACTCCATAATTTTCTATGCCTTTATTTTCATATTTTCCAGGTCTCTTAAATGTAATTCACATTTACAAAATAATGTTAGATCTTAAGGAATTTTTGGTTGTTTTTTTCCACGTACTGAGAATCTTTTTCTTTCAATGAATGGGTTTAGCCCATTTATAATATGTAATCATTGTAACACTAGGATGAGTTTCTGCTATTTATATATTTCTTTTGGTTTACATTAAACTCCTTGGCACATCAAATTTTTGGTGTCTCCCCTTTAACGCTCATTTGAAAATTACTATTCATTCTACTTTTAGCCTTCTTCTTGATTATTCCAACATAAGACCATAATTATATGCATGTTTCTCTAATAAGGTCCATCAATATGTATATTCTTCTCCTGAACAAGAATAAGAGAATCATAGGATTCTTTGCTTTCCCTTTCACTTACTTTCTCTGAACTACCTCTTGTGTGGGTATAATTGTAATTTTGGTTCCAATTGATCATGATATATATTTGTATTTTTCATTTAAATAATAGAAACAAACATATCAAAAACATATTTGAAGAAAATGTTAACACTAATGGGAAATACAAAGATTACATGAAAGAATGTAGACCTACCAATTCTTTAGTAGGAAATCTGGATTATCATAAAGAAACAAATGGCCCTATCGTAAATATGAATTTAATGCAAGTTCATTGATAAGCAAGAGAATTATTTTTAAATTTGGAAGCTAATTATAAATTGTATACAAAAAGAAAACAATCAAGAAAACAGTAAATTCCTGAAAAAATGTAATTGGAGATAGCCCTACCATCTATTAGAATAAATTACAAATATAGAAGAATTGGAATTATAAAAACTATGACTATTAGCTCAATGCAACAGGATAAGGTCCAGAAATATACCAATAGACCCAGGGTTATAAATTGGAATATATGTACAGGCATACAGTGTTTTATTGCACTTCACTTTATTGTGCTGTGCAGGTATTGAATTTTTTTTTACAAATTAAAGGTTTGTGACAACCCTGCACCAAGCAAGTCTATTGGAGTCATTTTTCCAACAGCATGTGCTCATTTCATGACTCTGTGTTAGATTTTGGTAATTCTCACAATATTTCAAACATTTTCATTATTATTATATATTATTATACCTGTTATGGTGATCTGTGATCAGTGATCTTTGATGTTCCTATTGTAATTGTTTGGGGATAGCACGAACTGCACCCATAGAAGATGGTGAACTTATTGATAAACGTTGTATGTGTTCTGATTGTTCCACCTACTGGCTGTTTCCCGGTCTCCCTGCAGCTCCTCGGGTCTCCCTATTCCCTGAGACATATCAATATTGAAAATAGGCCAATTAATAAACGTACAATGGCCTCTAAGTGTTCAACTGAAAGGAAGAGTCGTGCATCTCTCACTTTAAATCAAAAGCTAGAAATGATTAAGCTTAGAAAGGCACGTCAAAAGCCAAGATAGGCCAAAGGCTAGGCCTTTTGCACCAGTCAAGTTGTGAATGCAAGAAAAAATTCTTGAAGGAGATTAAAAGTGCTACTTCAGTAAATACATGAAATACACGAAAGCAAAACAGCCTTACTGCTGATATGGAAAAAGTTTGAACGGTTTGGATAGATCAAACCAGTCATAACATTCCCTTATGCCAAAGCCTAATCCAGAGCAAGGCCAGAACTCTCTTTGATTCTATGAAGGCTGAGAGAGGTTAGGAAGCTGCAGAAGGACTGAAGCTAGCAGAGGTTGGTTCATGAGGTTTAAGGAAAGAAGCCATCTCCATAACATGACAGTGCAATGTGAAGCAGCAAGGGCTAATGAAGAAGCAGCAGCAAGTTATCCAGAAGATCCAGCTAAGATCATTGATGAAGGTGGCTACACTAAACAACAGATTTTCAGTGTAGATAAACAGCCTTCTATGGGAAGAAGATGCATGCCATCTAGGACTTTCCTAACTAGAGAGAAGTCAGTGCCTGGTTTCAAAGCTTCAAAGGACAGGCTGGCTCTTATTAGGGGCTGATGCAGCTGGTATCTTTAAACTGAAGTCAATGCTCATTTGAAAATCCTAGAGACCTTAAAATTATGCTAAATCTACTAGGCCTGTGCTCTGTAAATGGAACAACAAAGCTTGGATGACAGTACATCTATTTACAGTATGGTTTACTGAGTATTTTAAGCCCACTGTTGAGACCTACTGCTCAGAAACAAGGATTCCTTTCACAATATCAAATAAAATAAAATAAAAATTTAAAAATATATCACTGCTCATTGACAATGCACCTGGTCACCCAAGAGCTCTGACAGAGATATACAAGATTAAAGTTGTTTTCATGCCTGCTAACACAACATCCATTCTTCAGACCATGGATTAAGGGGTAATTTTGACTTTCAAATCTTATTTAAGAAATACATTTTATAAGGCTATAGTTGCCATAGATGGTGATTCCTCTGATGGAATCTGGGCAAAATAAATTGGAAACCTCCTGAATAGAATTCACCATTCTAAATGCCATTAAGAATATTTGTGATTCATGGGAAGAGGTCAAAATATTTACATTAACAAGAATTTGAAAGTTGATTCCAGCCCTTATGGACGACCTTGAGGGGTTCAAGACTTCAGTGGAGGAAGTCACTGCAGATGTTATGGAAATAACAAGAGAACTTAGAAGTGGAACCTGAGGATGTGACTGCATTGCTGCAATCTCACGATAAAGCTTAAACAGATGAGGAGTTGCTTCTTACAGATGAGCAAAGAAAGTGTTTTTTTGAGGTAGAATCTACTCCTGATGAAAATGCTGTGAACACTGTTAAAATGACAACAAAGAATTTAGAATACTACATAAACTTAGTTGATAAAGCAGTGGCAGGGTTTGAGAGGACTGCAGCCTGTTCTGAAAGAAGTTCTACTGTGTGTAAAATTCTATCAAAGAGCACTGCATGCTGCAGAGAACCTTTTATGAAAAGAAAAGTCTATCAGTGTGGCAAACTCCACTGTTGTCTTATTTTAAGAAATTGCCACAGTCACCCCAGCTTTCAGCAACCACCACCCTGATCAGTCAGCAACCATCAACATTGAGACAAGAACCTCCGTCAGCAAAAATATTAGAATGCACTGAAGGCTGATTGTTAGCATTTTTTTAGCAATGAAGTATTTTTAAATTAAGGTATGTAGATTTTTTTAGACATAATGCTATTGCATACTTAATAGACCACAGTATAAACATAACTTTTACATAGGAAACCAAAATATGTGTGTGACCCATTGTATGATGATATTCACTTTATTGCAGTAGTCTGGAACCAATCCTGCAATATCTCTGATATATACCTGTATATGCTAATATAGTACAGCATGTTAACAGAGAAAATATAGGTTACTTAATAGCCTATATTTCAATAACTTACATTTTGTTGGGACAGATGTGTAGGCATCTTGAAAAAAATGAAGATGGATCCTTGGCTAAAGCTTTACAACAAAAACATAAAGGATCCAGATAGTCACAGAAGTAAAAGTAAAAAAAAAAAAAATTAATGTACCAAAAATATTTTTTTTTCAAATATAGGTAAGCAATGAAGAAGGCACAAAACTTGGAGGACACAAAACTCAATTATGTGAAATGCATGGAGAAAGCAGCAAAATGTTCATCTAAAAGACAAATGAGAAGTTGGGAAAAAATGTTTGGGACACATATAAAAGACAAAAAGTGAATGCCCTTAATACATAATACATAAGCAACAACCTAATCAAAAAACAAAAAAAGGAAATTTTAAAAGTCTCAGAAAGAAATAATATAAATGGCTCTTTAAACACAATCACATATATTCAACTTCAGCCATAAGATGTATGTAAATTAAATTTGTACTGAGATACCATTTTTTAACCTATCAGACTGACCAAAAAGGAAAAACAAATATGACAAGATGCTATGTTGCCTTGGGTATGGTGAAAACAGGTACTCATACAACTGATAGAACCCACAAAGCAGGCAATTTTGCCACATCTATCAACAATGAAAACGTATCTATCATTTGTCCTGGGAATGTCACTTGTATTAATTTCTCTTCCTTGAGTACTGAGACATCTATGTTTATATCTATATCTATATAATATGCACTGCAGCATTATGTTGCAATTGCAAAAGACTGAAAATACCTTAAATGCCTATTAATAAAAAACTGGTTAGTATATTTTGACATATTCATAAAATGGAATAAGATTTAGCCTTTAAAAGGAATGAGGTAACTCATCACATGTACTGACACGGAATGATCACCAAGATTTACTGATAAGGAAGAAAAGCAAGTGCTCGAATTTACTAACACTTCAGTTTAAAAATAGATATAGGGCTATAGGTTGTGTGTGTGTGCGCACACGCATATGGGGGTACATATGTTTGTATGGACAGATCATCTCATACCTGCCTTTGGAAAGAATATGTGGGCTACTGGGGTCAAAATTGGAGGGTACATTTTTCCCTTTTCAAATGATTGTTCTTATTAAATATAATATTCATGCAAAAAATGTATGAAACATAACTTATGTCAACTTAACTAATTATTCAAAGCAAATACCTTCATAATTCTCACCCCGGTCTGGAAATAGCACATTGCCAGCTCCTTGCCCAGAAGCCTTCCTCATGCCTCTTTCCCTACCCTCCCCCACCCCCAGTTAAAGAAACCACTATTAGCCAGCCGTGGTAGCACGCGCCTGTAGTTCCAGCTACTCGGAAGGCTGAGGCGGAAGGATCGCCGGAGCCCAGCAGGTGGAGGCTGTGGTGGCCGGGAGTGGCCGCTGCACTCCAGTCTGGGCGACAGAGTGAGACTCCAACTCAAAAAGAAAAAAAAAAAGAAAAAGAAAAAAGAAATCACTATCCTGCATCTGATTGCAAGCACTTCCTTGCTTTCAAATCTTGCCACCTACACATGCAACCCAATACTATATAGTTTTCTCTAGCCGGGTTCAGTGGCTCAGCCTGTAATCCCGCAGTTTGGGAGGCTGAGGTGAGTGGATTGCCTGAGCCCGTGGGTTGAAGACCCGCCTGGACTGCGAGACCTCATCTCTACAATAAATCAAAAATCAGCGTGGTAGCTGACCTGATCTCTACAATAAATCAAAAATCAGGCGTGGTAGCGCATGCCTGTAATTCTGGCTACTAGGAAGGCTGAGGCGGAAGGATCGCCGGAACCCAGCAGGTCGAGGCTGCGGTGGCCGGGAGCAGCCACTGCACTCCAGTCTGGGTGACAGAGTGAGACTCCAACTCAAAAAAAAAAATACTATATAGTTTTCTCTATCATAGAATTTTATATAAATTGAAATAAATACAACAAATTCTTTTGTCTGGCTTATTTCACTCAATATTATGTTCAATTTATTTATCCATCCTATTATTGGTGGGTATTTTTGTTATTTCCAGTTTCTGACTATTATAAGTGATGTTACAATGAGCTTTATTCATGTGTTGTAATACATCAGTCAAGGATTTCCAGAGACTGTCTTCCTAGGAGAATTGTTTCCTCATATGGTCTACATATGTTTGGATGAAGAAGGTTAAAATGTTTTCCAGAGACCAATTTACACTCCTATCAGCAGCATCTGGGAGCTCCTCATCCTTGCTAACACTTGTAATTGCCAGTCTTCTAAACTTTAGCCATTCTGGTGGAGACATAGTTGTATTATATTGTGGTTTAAATGTACATTTCCCTGATGACTAATGAGATTGGACACTGTCTCAAGTTATATTAGCCATTTGAATATCTTCATTTGCTACATATATATTCCATAAGGCCTCTGAAGCCTGTGTAGTCTGCTGTTTTTGTTGTTCTTTATATATTCTGGGTATACATCCTCTGTTGTTTATATCTTCTCCCACTCTGTGGATTGCAATTTTCTTCCTAATGGAAACAATTATCATAAAAGTCAGGGTAATAGTAATCTTTGGGAGTAGGGAGATTGCAGAATGCTGACTATGGACTCTTATAAGGATAAATCACTTTGTTGTACATGTCTGTTTTGTATGCTTTTCTGTATGTATATTATATTTCACAATAAAAACATTTTCAAAAGACAGACTTAGCTTATGACTCATTAACTCCATCCCATATATATACTTAAGAGAGGGTGTCACTTGCGCATGAGATGTGAACAAGAATGTTCATAGCAGCATTATTTATAATTCATATATTTTAAATGAAATAAATTGATAAAAATCACTTTAGTAGGTCACCCTTTGTGAAATAAAAAGGAGGAAATGAGAACGTGTTCTCAGCTGCTCTTATTTTCATAAAGAAACCCTAATCATACAGAGAAAACTAACTAATCTGGTTATATGTATTAGGACTGAGCAGGTAGGGGGAAGTTGGATGAGAGAATTAAACTACACAGGCTGATTATCCCTTATATGAAATACTTGGAACCAGAAGTGTTTAAGAATTTGGATTTTTTTGGATTTGGGAATATTTGCATTATACTTAGATTGAGCATCCCTAATCAAAAAATCCCAAATCTGAAATGCTCTGATGAACATTTCCTTTGACCATCATGTCAGCATTCAAAAAGTTTCAAATTTTGGAGCATTTTGGGTCTCAGATTTTCAGGTTAAGGATACTTGACAAGTACAGATTTTTGTATGTTTTTATTTTTTGAGTCATCTGTCTATATTATTATTTAAAAAATTAAGTGTAAAAAACTATTACTAATATCCTTAGAGTGATAAGATACTGCATCCATAAAACAAAGAGTATAGGCCTATTCTGAAAAGAGTTAATTAAAATAAAAAATATAACAGCATTAATGAAAGACACAAACAAAGATTTGAAAGATAAAGTTTAAAAAAAACCACTAGAAAGGAGAGCAAAGGAGACAGAAATGGAAATTTGAATACACAGAATAGAGATTTAAATACCTGAGAAGAATTTGGAGTTGAGTTATTGATAATATATACTTTAAAGCAAACAAATGACTAAGTCAGAAAATTGCTAATACCGGGGGAAAAGAAGCAAAACAGTAAAGCAAAGAAAAAAAAGGAGGAGCAACAACAAAATAAGAAGAATTTTTTGAAAAGCAGAGAAAATGTATATGTGAGTAGAAAAGGCCTAGGAAGACCTTGGAAACAGACTTTTAAAATTCAGCATAAAAATGCTTTACAACCTAGAATTCTATAGTCAGTCAAAAAGACAAATTTAGTGTCAGGGTCAAATAAATATATTGTCATAGCATTAATGTGTACATTTCTATAAATAAATGTATACAATTATGCATATTAAATAAATATATGAGTGGGGACCCCCCAAACCTGGAATTTATTTATAAAAAATTGTGTATTTATTCTTACATGTTTAAATTTCAGTTATCTTCAAAGTACTCTCCATTTGATACAACACACCTATTGAGATACTTTTTCCACTGCTCAAAACAGTTTTTGAACTTGTCAATTTTGATGACTTTTAGTGCTTCTGCTGTTTTTGGTTTCACCTCTTCCACACTGGCAAAATGTTTCCCTTTGAGGACTTTTTACATCTAGGGAAGCAACAGTTTCTCTTCCCTGGTGAATAGGGAGGGTGGGGCACAGGGGTCATGCCACTTTTGGTTAAAAACTGCTGAACACTCAGTGTGGTGTGGACAGGTGTGCTTGTAAATCACCCATTATGAAATGGGCAAACATACTGAAAGAATCTCCAACAAAAAATATGCACTGAAGCTTAACACAGCCTCTCACAACAATGCTAGCTGGTATACTGATGTCCATGGGTTCCTAGAACACTTGCTTAGCAGGGGAAGCCTGTAATACAAGGGAGCGCTCTTCACAAAAAAATTCCGGGTTTTTTTTTTTTTTTTTTTTGGCCCCCTTGTATTTTTGCGTGACATTTTCAGATATGCAAAGTTTCATAAAATTTATTCATCATGCATCCATGTTCAAGGATATACTGGAAAAATGTGCCCCTACAAAATGAAGAGGTAAGCTAAGAGAAAGGAAGACATGGGCTTCAGGAAACAGGAGCTCTAACCCAAAACAGAAATAAAGGAAGTTTACTGGGAAATGATGAAGATAATGTCTTTGTGTCAGTCTGAGAGAGCAACCAGTCCAGACTTCAGCAAGTCAAGCTCCGGGAGAGATTTTTTCAAATGAAAGACAATGATGCTCAGAATTGAGAGCAGCCCCACCTATTACTGGCTGTGTGTGTAAACTTGGGCCAGATAGTTTTTTTCTATGCCCCAGCTTTCCTTTCTGTAAAATAGGGATAATAATGGCACCTACTTCATGAGGCTGTTGTGAAGATGAGTAAATACATGTAGAGTGTGCATATAACAGTGCTGGGCATGGAGTAAACATTGCACAAACTTCATAATTATTATCATTATGATTATTACCTAATATGCTTAAATATACAGAAAAGAGATTTAAACACCTGGGAAGAATTTGGAGTTGAATTATTGATATGTACACAGTAAAGCAAACAATTTTCTGAATAAGCCAGAAAAGTGTTAATACCAGTGAAAAGAAACAGTTATACAGAAATAGTCATCATAGCATCGATACTATGAGATTCAACTATAAATTGTCATGGTAATCAACACTGACTGTGGATCTCACCATAATAAGGATACACCTGTCTCAGGAAGATGGGGTTACAGGAAATGTGTACATGAGCGGGGGTGTACAGAAAAGCTCAATCTCTATCTTCCACAGTGGAAAGTCCAATAGATAATGCCCAAAAACCTAAAAAATATGTAAAAGATTGAGTGCTTGCCTCTGGGGAACTGGAACCTGGGAGAAAACAAAGCAGAGAAGAGCCATTTTTAAACACAAGACTTAGAGAACTATTTGATATCTTTTACCACTTGTAAACTAACTTCAAATTACAAAGTGGCAAAAATATCCACCAAAATATACAAGAATGACAAAGGGCTATTAACCTTTATGTTTTCAAAAACCTCTTTAAAAATCCATATGCTGAGATAAATAAACCAGCATTGGGCAGGGGAAGGAAATTCATAAAAGGGAAATAAATGACCAGTAAAAATGTGGGGTAGAAATTATCCTGCCTGGTAAAAAAATAATACAAATGAAAACAATGAGATAGTATCTTTTCTTCAGGCTCTGAAGCCCTGGATGAATTCCTTCCCCTGAGCACCTCTTCCTCCTCCTCACCTCACAGGTGTTGTCATGTTCCCCTGGCTGGGGAGAATCCCCATTAGCTGGCATGTTCCTTCTGGACTTCAGTCCTGGATCTCTCTTGTGGACAACTCTGCTCTTCCCAGGAGCCTGAAGTCTTGCAGAGTCTGCAGACTCAACTGGAGATGTTGGGGTGAGAAGGAAGATCCTGCAGCCTTCACTGGTGTCTGGCCCAGGAACTCTGTCGAGACTCCAAGAACCCTGGAAAGACAGTGTCCATATATTCAGTCATTCAGCAATCACCACACAAACATTTCCTGGGGCCACCAAAGTATAGTTCACCGCACTGTATACTGTGGGGTAGACAAAGTCCTGGAAACACATATTCTAGTTATTCCTTAAAAGGGAATATGAGTGAGACCATGGGATTTGGACTAAAATTAATAAAGGTTTAAATTCTAGCTCTGCCAACTTTTAGCTATGAGAACATGAAAAAGCTTCTTCAGTTTTATTGTTCAAATTAAATTGAAACTGCATATCTCAAGTGAGTGTAGAAATTAAATGAGATGATGTTTGTAAGGCACTTAGCACCATACTAGCACAAGGTGAACATTTAACACATGTTAGCAATTATTGCTATTATGAGGAACCATGTAATGTGCAAAAGCAGGTACCTCATTTAATTTGCACAATAATCCTGTCATCTATGTGTTACCATAATTACTATTATTTCATTTTATGCATACAGTAACAGAGGTTTAATGGCGGTAAGTCAAACCCTGGTCTACCCGGCTCCAAAGTTGATGCTGTCAAGGTTATATCACACAATACCTTTTACGTGGCAGGCTTGAAATAACGTGGTTCTGTTTAACAGATGGTGAAAATATGACCATGAATTAAGAATAAAAAAGTTAAATAAAATTTTTTGAAACAGGAGAGAAATGCCATAAGGAAAATATTAATAGCCTAGGACTAAAGTTTTTTAATTATCTCAAAAATATCCAGAGGTAAAACTATTTCCCCTGTTGAGTGAACTAGGGATGAGAGGATGTCTCTGTGTCCAAGTTGAGGTACACTTTTATTCCAATCAACTATTAAAGACACTATAGATTTAGTCATTCTTGCTAGGAAAAGCAAAATATCCACTTAAAATGAAGAGGAACTTAAGAAAATAGAAATAAGAACGGGATAAAGAGGGGGAAAAAGCAAAATAAAGAGAATAATAAAATAAAACAAGTTAAAATTTAAACAAGTTAAAATTTAAAACATAAAAAGTTAAAATTTAAAACATAAAAAGGATGTTATACAAGAGAAAGAGAGAATATGCTTTCTTCTCTTATACCATGGAACTTTTACAAAATTCCTTCAAATAACTTGGCCAAAAAGAAAAGTTGAAAAGACTCCAACTCAAAAAAAAAAAAAGAAAAAAAAAGAAAAAATCTTTTAATGTTAAGAATTGACAGGCAGCCGGGCTCGGTGGCTCAGCCTGTAATCTCGCGCCTTTGGGAGGCTGAGGTGAGTGGATTGCCTGAGCCCGTGGGTTCGAGACTCGCCTGGGCAGCGAGACCTCATCTCTACAATAAATCAAAAAATCAGCCGGGCGTGGTAGCGCATGCCTGTAATTCCGGCTACTTGGAAGGCTGAGGCGAAAGGATCGCTGGAGCCCAGCAGGTCGAGGTTGCGGTGGCCGGGAGCAGCCACTGCACTCCAGTCTGGGCGACAGAGTGAGACTCCAACTCAAAAAAAAAGAATTGACAGGCTATATTCTTTGATCATAGTATAAGATGTCCAACCTCATGAGTTATCAGGAAAATGCAAATCCAAAATAAAATCTTCCGTTCATTTCTTATTTTAGCTAAGATAGCTAAAATAAGAAAAAAAGACAATAACAAGTGTTGATAGGATATAAATAAATTGGAGCTCTCATACATTACTGTTAGGATTGTAAAATGGTACATTCACTCTGAACAACAGTTTGGTAGTTCTTCCAAAAGTTAACCATAAAGTCACCATATGACTCAGCAATTTCACTCCTAGGTTTCTACCCAAGAGAAATAAAAAAAAACACATGTCCATTCTGAACTTGTACACACAGCAGTATTACTCATAGTAGCCAAAAAGTGGAAACAATTCAAATGCCTGCTAACTGATGAAATCCAGTACCTTTATATATTGGAATATTACTTGGCAGTAAAAAAAGTACTGATATCTGCTATAATATGTATTAACCTTGAAACCACTATCCTATGTGAAAGAAGTCAGTCACAAACGACCACATATTTATGAATCCAATCATGTAAAATGTCCATAATAGGCAAATCCATAGAGACAGAAGATAGATTAGTGGCTGCCTAGGGCTGAAGGATATGGGATAACATGAATGGTGAATGTCTGCTAAATGAGGACAGGGTTTCTTGTTGGGGTGTTAAAAAAGCTCTAAAATTAGACTATGATGATAGCTGTAAAACTCTGTGAATATCTAAAAACCACTGAGTTGTATACTTTAAATGGGTGAATATTATGGTATTAGAATATATCTAAATAAATCTGTTTTTTAAAAAGGGAAATAAGAGAAACTTTTTCCTAAATAACCCAACATCAAATTGGGAAATCAATACAGAAGCTATATAAATATTACCAGAAGTTATGAAATACAAAATCATATTTAGAGTGAAATTTACAGCTTTAAATGAGTTTATTTTTCATTAAAAATAAATACATCCCCAAATGAGCTATGTATTCAACCTAAAAAGTCAGAGGTAGAAAAAACAAAATAAAGCAAAACATACCAAGTACAGTGGCTCACGCCTATAATCCCAGCACTTTGCCAGACGTTTGAGATCAGCCTGGCCAACACAGCGAGACTCTGACTCTACAAAAAATAAAAAATTATCTGGACATAATGGCATGGCACATGCTTTTAGTTATAGCCAATTGGGAGTCTGAGGCAGGAGGATCACTTGAGCCCAGGTGGCCAAATTTGCAGTGAACCATGACCACTACATTTCAGCCTGGGCAACAGGATAAGACCCTGTCTCAAAAACAAAAACAAAAACAAAAACAAGAAAGCAATTAATAAAAATAAAACTCTAAAATAAATATAACAATAGGCAGTAAAAAAAAAAAGATCTGGTCCTTTGAAATGACCAATGTCTCTAGCAAAGCAGAGAGTCAAATAGGACAGTATTCAAAGCAGTTATTGTGAAATAGTATGCACACCTACATAGCAACGCATTTTAATAGTGCTGTGAAACAACTGCTTCCCTAGTAAAATGCAAATTAACAAAGTTAATACAAATAAAAAGTGAAAGAAGAGACTGTGAGACGAGATCAGAAAAAAATTGACATAACAACAAACATAAATAGGAAGACTCTGAAAGGTAGAAAGGTAACATGGATAGCCTACAGACCTCAGGACATGAGAAACAGCACAGTGGTGAGCTCCCTGGATTTTTTTTTACCTGCCAGTATATCAACAAAAGGTACTAAAGACACTTAACAATTCCGAATCACCAACAGGAACAGACCAGAAAAAACAAAGCTCCAAGCAAAGTCACTCCTGTTGATTAAAGGACCAGGAAAAAGGTGATGTCACTGAACAGAAAAATCTTTTTTGAAAATATCTGGGCTTCCGGGCATGGTGGCTCATGCCTGTAATCCCAGCACTTTGGGAGGTGAAGGTGAGAGGATTGCCTGAGTCCAGGGGTTCAAGATCAGCCTGGGCAATTTGGCAAGACCTCGTCTCTACAATAAATAAAAAAAAATTAGCCAGGCATGGTGGCACATGCTTGTGGTTCCAGCTACTTGGAAGGCTGAGGTAGAAGGATCGTCTGAGCCCAGCAAGTTGAGGCTGCAGTGGCCGTGAGCGTGTCACTGTACTCCAGCCTGGGCAACAGAGTGAGACTCCAACTCAAAAAAGAAAAAGAAAAATACAATACCTGGCCTATTCCAGTCACACACTAATAGAATACATACTATTCCTGGGGTCATAAAATACCTCAACAAATTGAAGTCATAGAGAGTATGTTGTCTGAATATGTATCATAGAACTAGAAATCAATAACAGAAGGATAACAGGTAGATCTTCAAACACCTAAAAATTAAACAATGTATTTCTATATAATCTATAGATCAAAGATGAAGTCTCAAGGGAAATTAAAAATGAAAATACAACATATCAAATTTGTAAATGCAGGTAAAACCGTGTTGAGATAGAAACTTATAGCACCAAATGTTTACATTAGAAAAGAAGGTCTTAAATCAATCATCTAAGCTTCCACCTCAAGAAATGTGGAAAAGAGCAAAGTAACTCAACACACGCAGAAGGAAGGAAGTAATAAATATAAGAGCAGAAATAAATGAAATTGAAAACAAAAACAATAGAGAAAAAACAATAAATCCAAAAGCTGGTCCTTGGAAAAGACCAACAAAATTTGTAATCCTCCAGCAAGACTGACAAAAAGAGAGAAGACACAAATTACCAATATTAGAAATGAAACACAAAGATATAACTGTAGATCCTGCAGCCATTAAAATAACATTAAGGGAATACCACAAACAACTTTGTATATATAAATTCAACAAATTGGATGTAATAGTTCAATTCTTCATAAAACACAAACTACCATAACTCACCCACTATTAAATACAGTTGAATATCCCTTATCTAAAATACTTGGGACCAGAAGTATGTTTGGATTTTGGATTTTTTCAGATTTTGGAATATTTGCATATACTTCATGAGATATCTTGGGGAAGGGACCCAAGTTTAAACATGAAGTTGATTTATGATTCATATGCATCTTATACATATAGCCTGAAGTTAGTTTTATACAATATTTTAAGTAATTTTGTTCGTGAAACAAAGTTTTGACTGGGCACATCACAAGGTCAGGTGTGGAATTTTCCACTTGCGGTATTATGTCAATGCTCAAAAATTTTTAGATTTTGGAGTATTTCGGATTTCAGATTTTTGAATTAGGGGTGCTCAACCTGTAGATAATCATAAAGGGTATTAAATAATCTGAATAATTATGTAACTATTATAGAAATTGAAGCCATGATCAAAAAGCTTCCAAATGGACATTTTCAGGTCCAGATGCTTTCACTGGAGAATTCTACCAAATATTTTTTTAAAACTTAGCACTAATTCTATACAATCTTACAGAAAATAGAAGAGGAGAAAACAATCCCCAACTAATTCTATGAGGTCAGTATTACTTTAATACTAAATCTAGACAAAGACAATACAAAAAAAGGGAAAACTATAGACCAACATCTCTCATGAATGTAGATGCAAAAATTGTCCACAAAAAGGTGTTAGCTAATCAATCCCTGTAATACATCCAAAGAATTATATATCACAACCAAGCAGGGTTTATTCCAGAAACACAAGGCTGGTTCAATACTTAAAAATCAGCTAGGTGTAGTGGCACACATCTGTAGTCCCGGCTACACAGAATGTTGAGGCAGAAGGATCTCTTGTGCCTAGGAGTCTGAGATCAGCCTGGGCAATATAACAAGACCTTATCTCTATTTTTAAAAATTAAAAATAAAATTAAAAAAAAACTGAAAAGTAAATCAGTGTAATCCTTCATATTAACAGGCTAAAAAAGAAAAAAAAATTACAAGCTTATATTAGTCATACAGTGTTGACAAAATTCAACACTCATTCATGATAAAAACTCCCCACAAATTGGGAATAGAGGGAATTATTCTCAACTTAATAAAGAGCATCTGAAAAAAAAATCCTACAGTTAACATTATACTTAATGGTGAGGGGCTGAATGCTTTCTCTGTAGGACTGAAACAATGAAAGGATGTCCACTCACACCACTCTTATTCAACAGAGTACCGGAAATTCTAGTCAGTGTAATAAAGCAAGAAAAGGCATAGAGATTGGAAAGAAATAAAACTGTCCCTGTTTGTATATGATATGATTGTTCATGCAGAAAACCCAAGGAATCTACCAAAAATGGTGTAAAACTAATCACTGAGCACAGTGAGACTGCAGGATACGAGAGCAACACACAACAATCAATTGTATTACTATACATAAGCAGGAAACATATGACAACCAAAATTTAAAAGGCAATATCATTTATAACCGCTCCAAAAAATTACATACTTAAGTATAAAGTTAACAAAACATGTACAGAACTTTTATGATGAAAATTACATTTCATAATTGAAAGAAATTTTAAAAGATCTAAATAAATAGAAAGACACTGCGTACATGGACTGAAAGACTTGACACAGTTAAGACTTTAATTCTTTCAAGTTGATACACAGATTTAACACAATTCCTTTCAAAATCCCAGCAAGATGCTTTGTAGACAGAGACAAGATTTTCTAAAATGCGTATGTGAAAGGCAAAGGAACCAGAAGAGCTACAACAATTTTGAAAAATAATAGAGTGGGAAGAATCGTTCTATCGATTTCAAGACTTATTATATTGCGACAGTAACCAAGACAGCGTGGTACTACTGGCAGAGAAACCAGAAACAGACCCCACATAAGTAGGGCCAATTTATTTTTGACAAAGGTGAAAAACAAGCCAATGGAGGAAGGATAGTCTTTTCAATAAATGATGCTTGAGTAATTGGACCTCCATAAGCAAATTAATGCACCCTGACCTAAGTCTCACTTTATACAAAAATTAACTCACAATGGATCGTAGAAAGCAGCAAGGAGAAACGGACAAATCACCATCACAGTGGAGAATTTCTCTTTCTTCTCTCAACAACAGAAGAAGCAGACAGAAAGGACAGATTTTGTATGCTAGAACTGACATAAACACATATTATTTTCCACTTATATACGGAACATTTCTAAAAATTCACGGACTAGGCCATAAGTCTCGTCATATTTCAAGGAATGAGCTTCACGTAGATATTTTTCTGACACAGAAAACTAAGGTTAGAAATCCGTTAAAAAGATAAACTTTTGGAAATTAAAAAACCCACTTTGAAAAACTCCTGGGTAAAAGACAAATGAATACAAGTTAACACTTAAAACACACTTAAAACATAATGCTCCAAACCCAACGGGTCTTAGAGTGAACTTTAAGACCTTAACGATATCAGAAAAGCCTGCAAAATAATGAGCGAATCGTCCAACTCAAGACAAACGATCACTGACCACAGAGAAGCCCCCAGCACGCACCCTCCCCAACCCCCCATCACCTCTACATCCCTCCGGCACTGAACGTCGAATCCTCCTGACAACTATCAAACCGCTGCCGCTTCCGGTCACTACCTCTAGCACCGCCCCTTCTCCGGGTTCGGGGCTTCGCGCGGGGGCGGGGGGCCGCGCGGGAGGGAGAAAGGAGCGGGTGTGCACATGCGCAAAACCACCTTCGAAGCCGCTGTTCGCCAAGAGTCAACATGGAGAAGTTACGGAGTGGATGCTTTAGGGCATTCGGTGCCCCTCGGCAGCGTTGTCAGGCGGGGAACATGGCCGCGCCGAGTTCGCTCTTTCCCGTGGGGTACACCATGTTGGAGGAGTGTCCATTCCGTACCGAGGAGGAGAACGCCTTTAAACTCACAAAGCAGGGGTGTGGAGCTGACCCACCGGTGGCGAGGAACAGGGGTGGGGACTTATCTTTGAGCGGGCTGACTGGATGAAGGAGGGATCTTTGGATCTGTAGTCCACGGATCTACGTAATGCCGTTTCAAGAAGCTGAGGGGCCTCTTGGAAAGACGCAGGGGCTGTTACCTTCTGGCAGAAACCGTAGGGTGAGAAGTAAGGCTGGTGACAGGCCTCTACGAGAGCATATCACAAGGGAAAAAGGAAGAGAAATCAGGGCTGTACACACCCCCCACCCCCGGGATATACCACGTGGTGGGAAAAGGGGAGAAGTCAGTATTCGATTCTCCCCTGCTGTGCCTGTGGGGCTTGGCTGTGGGGTTTGAATGCTCCCATAATCTACTTTATCACCCACCCCATACACCCCAACTAAAACAGAAGTATGTACCAATATGAACAATTTTGTATGTGACCTTAGTCTAATGCAACATGTCGATAAAAGCATCTTTAGGAAACTTTCTTTTTATTTCCTTGCAAAGTAAAATCTATGTAGTGATGGTCCCTTGCTTTGTACATGAAGCTTTAATATAGGACTCTGCCCTTCAGCCACTTTGCTGCCTCTTAGCACTTCCTACGAGGAAATTCTGGAGATGCCCCTGCCCTCTGGGAGATGTCACCAGAGCAGAAGGCGAATAAGTTGTGCCGTCCCTCACCTGAGAATGCCTATTCAGCCTTCAAAACAAAGTTCAAATATCTCCTCCTCCAGGGACTCTTGACAGAGGTAGAAAGCTCTGCACCCTGCTGAACGCCTTTCTGAATCGTCAGGTGAGAAAAGTATTTTGAAGGGACCTAGTGTAGGCTGAAATGTGGACTTGCTAGGGGTTCTCAATTCAGTCTTAACCCCTCTGGGCCTCAGTGTAACAATCTGGAATGTAAGAGGTATCCTAGTTCAATCAGCCTCAGAGCATCAGGGACTGATTTTTAGTCTAACAGATCCGTCGATCAATGAGGGACACATACACCAGGAGAACCATGGGGCAGCTCACTAAACAAAGAAAAAGATAGAGTCCTTATAGGAATGGTGAAGTTCAGATGAAACTTAAATGAAGCAGTGTTTTAGTGAGATCAACGAAAGCAGGGCTGTGTGGAAAGGGTCAGCATCAGGTCTGGACTGTAAAGTGAACCCAGAGTACTGTTTCCTTGGAAAGAATTAAGACTGATGTAGAAAGTTGTATCCCCAGATATCCCTTATCTGAAGCTCTGTACCTGAGTTGTAAATTGAGACTTGTCTCTGTATAAATGACTTAAAAGTCTCCTTTAATAGGCAGGTGTTTCACTCTTACTGCTATTATTTCAAAGAGCAAAGTTTGTGATAGTCTATGGTTGTAGAGAACAAAGTTTCTCAGTGACTAAGAAAGTAGTAGTTGCTTAAAACAGGGGTTCTTTATGGCATTACTACTGCAGCATGTGCTAGGGAGAAATTATATTCCATATAAATTTTGCATTTGGCTTTATATATGTCTGTTCTTCCAGCCTGGTGAATGGCAGGGCAGATTTTTATAGTCTGAGTTCATTTTTACTTTCTTAGAGGGTTGGTGTCTTAGTCTGTTTTCTGCTGCTATAACAGAATACCACACACTGGGTAATTTATAAAGAAAAGTTTATTTGGCTCATGTTTCCAAGAGCACGATGCTAGCATCTGTTGAGGGCCTTCTTGAGGCATCATTTGTGAAAGCAAAAGCAAGAGGGCAATCAAGTGTGTGCAAAAAGAAAAAGCACAAGAGACTGGGCTCACTTTATAACAACCTACTCCCTCAGTAACAGTATTAATAGATTCATGAGGGTGGAGCCCCCATAAACCACTGGTATATACTAACGGTGTGAGCCTAAAACAAATGATTGCCTCTCTCTGGGCCTCAGTTTCCTCCTGCGTAAAGTAGAGAGTGTGATACTACTACCTCAAAGGGTTGTTGTGAGGATTAAAATGGGACCATCCAGGGTACTTGGTGCACCGCCTGGCATGCCTTGAGAATGTGTTTGTGTGATTATATGGTTACTGGCTGCCTTTTCTGGGTAACCCTCTGCCTTGCTTCCTCTGCTCCTTCTGGTCTGCTGTATTATCACCCCCAGGGAAGCCTTCCCTGGTTCCCATTAACAATCACAGCCACTTCCACACCCTCCCACCCACTCCCCTTCCTCCTTTGCTGCTTTACTTTTCCTTCCATAGCACTCTTCGCCTTCTAACATGGTAGAATTGACTTGTTTTACTTATTTGTTTGTTGACTTCTTCCACCATGTGGCTTGGCAACTGTCCCCATCTCCCTAAGCACCAGTTCCTCCCAAGGTCCGTGGGCACCATCTGACTTACCTGCTTCGTGGGTCACTGTGGGGATTCAGTGAGAGAAGGACACATGCCAGGCTCTGGGGATGTAACCATAGCTTCCCTGGCAGGACCTGGCTGTATGTGCTTGAGGAGCAGGAAAGAGGAAGCCAGTAGGCTGGAGCAGGGTGAGCGGGCGAGAGTGGAGAGCAGGAAGGGTGGCCAGGTCAGGCAGGGCCTTGTGGTCACGGTGAGAATTTGGATTTTGACTCTGAGTCAAGGTCTCTTAGCAGCGGAGGGACATTGAACTGGTGTGCATGCCTGTGGTTCCAGCTACTTGGAAGGCTGAGGCAGAAGAATTGCCTGAGCCTAGTAGGTCAAGGATGCAGTGATCATGAATGTGCCACTGCACTTCAGCCTGGGTGACAGAGTGAGACTCGGACTTAAAAAAAAAAAAAAAAAACCCAAAAAACAAAACCCCACAACAACCTCATAGGTTTCTGTTACTATTCTCATCTTATGGGGGCTGAGAGGGAAAGTCAGTTATCCAGTGTGTTAGAATTAGAATTTGGACACAAAGTCATGGCTCTTAATCATTAAAATCCCGGGACTCTATTCTCCTTCTCTGAGTGTCTGTCCCTACTCTGAGTCATTGTCCCCTCACTCTCCACTCTTGCTGGGTCCCTGTCCACCCCGTTCTAGTGCTTTGGCCTGTCCCCCATCTTTCCCCCTCTGTCTAGGACTCTGTTCTTCTATCCCTGTTCCCCTCTATGTGGGTCCCTCTCCCCTCTCTGATTCCGTCTCTGATCTCACTAGGCTGATGTGGATGCTGCTATGTGTGGAGGACACCTTTCATGCTCAAAGATCTCTGCCACTTTTCCCCTCCAGTAGGACATCCTGGCTATTTCACCCATGAACTTAAACTTACCCCTGGACTGATAACTTCCTCAGAAGCTGCTATAAGATAGGACCTCATGTCCCTGCCCTCTTCGTGTGCTTTTGTGAGCCTTCCTGTTCCCCTTAGGGATATGGGGTAGTGGTTGCTCTACCTGTTTTTGCCAAAAAGAAATTGTTTAAAACTTTTCATCTTAAAAAACATTTTAAAGTTAAAAAAAGGACAGAAACACTTGCACAAGAAAACTAGGATATGCATATGTCTTAGTCTGTTTTCTGTTGCTTACAACAGAACACCTAAAACTGGGTAATTTATAAAGAAAGGGAATTTATTTCTTACAGTTATGGAAGCTGAGAAGTCCAAGGTTGAGGGCACACCCAGGTAAGGATCTTTGTGTTGGTAGGGACTCTCTGCAGAGTCCCAAGGCAGCACAGGGCATCACATTGTTAAGGGGCTGAGCATGCTAGCTCAGGTCTCTCTTCCTCTTCTTATAAGGCTGCCAGTCCCACTCTCATGGTAACCCATTGATTCATTAACCCATTAATCTGTTATTCCATGAATGGGCTAATCTATTCATGAGGGGAGAGCCCTCACGATCCAGTCATCTCTTAAAGGCCCCACCTCTCAATACTGCCACATTGGAGATTAAATTTCAACATGAGTTTTGGAGATGACAAGTATTCAAACCATGGCAGTATGGCCTCTTCTTCACAACAGCAAAATCTGGACACAAAATGGATGCTCATCAACAGGAGTCATAATGAATGAACCGGAATGACACCTAACAATAGGGATGAATATTAAGAGGGAAAAACTATAATCCCCAAATATTATATCAAGCATAACACACTTTTATAAACTTAAAAGCTACTAATATAAAGGACATGAACTATTTAAGATTTTGTATAGTTATAAAATCATATTAAAATATTAAAAATTGATGAGCTTGGGATTCAGAATGATATGTACTTCAGTTGAAGGGAGGTAACGAAGGGGACCACATGGATAGATGGAGGTTATTGTCAAAGCTGTACCTTTTCTTTTGGGTGGTAGGTGTGTAAATGCTAATTATATTGTTTTTTTAGAGACAGGGTCTTTCTCTGTTGTCCAGGCTGGAGTGCAGTGGCATAATCATAGCTAATTATACTATTAAAGCTAACTAAATATTTAAGTTGGGAAAAGTAAAGTGTTATATAAATATCTAAATGACAAAAAGAAAAAATCTGTATAGAGAAAAGTGCTGTATCTTCCTTGAATGGGGCAAGAAAATCTTTGACCCCAGCCCAGACACTCCACCTAGTGGTGAAATGAGCAAAGAGGCAGGCGTTTCATGGCCATTACATTGCTGCCTCTGGCTCCATGGCGCACCCCATAGAGTCACTTACCTACTCAAATGCCATGTTAAGTGGGGAGGTCAGTCAGTTTTCACATTTGTGTGAGTATCTAGTTGAAAATGAGGAAGAATGCAAACCCGGTGTTTTCAGATCTGCAGCTAAGTACATAGTGACAAGCACCTGTGTCCTACATTAGACTCGAAATAATCCATAGCCATGGTCTACTGCCCAGTCTTATTTTGCGTACCTCCCTTTAGTAGGTGAAAAACATTTTACAAAGTCTTTCGCTAACAAAGGTCAAAGAAAACTTATTAAAGGTATCAGAGTCGATGGCGAGGAGGGATGTCAGGACAAATAGCCATAACCATTTACATACTGCAGTAGTTTGCAGGCAGTGATAGTTTAAGTATTTTACATCCAATTTCTTTTTATTATAAAGATGTGGGGTACACTTCAGGGTTAGGTATGGAAACGTTTATTATGCAGGTACCCTTGTCGATAAGGTATGCCCCTCCCTCCCCTAGCAGTTTCCCTCAACTGCCAATCCCACCCTCCTCCCTTGACAGTTTTCCACTACTGCCAATCCCTTTCTTATAGTATTATAATTGTTCGAGGTCCGCTTATGAATAAGAACATATGGTACTGTTCTTTGTTTCTGTGATAGATCACTGAGTATGATCGACTCCAAATCCATCCATATGTTTGTCTTTCTTTATGGCTGTATAATATTCCATTGTGTATATGTGCCACATTTTTAAAAATCCAGTCCAGCTTTGATGGGCAACATGGTTGGTTCCATGTTTTTGCTATTGTGAATAGAGCTGCTACAAAGATACCTGCGCAGATATCTTTTTTGTAGAATGATTTGAGTTCCTCCAGGTATATTCCCAATAGGGGAATTGCTGGGTCATGTGGAAGGTCAATTTCTAGTTCTTTGAGAAATCACCACACTGTCTTCCAAAGAGGTTGCACTAGTTTGCATTTCCACCAGCAGTGTAGAAGCGTTCCTTTTTCTCCGCATCCTCGCCAGCATCTGTTGTTGTTTGTTTTATTAATGATGGCCATTCTTACTGGGATTAGGTGGTATCTCAATGTGGTTTTGATTCGCATTTCTCTGATGATGAGTGAGGCTGAGCACTTTTTCATGTGTCTGTTGGCTGCCCGCAGCTTCTCCATTTCTTACCCTCTCTTCCCACTTCCAACTCAGGACCAACCAGAGAAAGTTGAATCTGCTTCCCAAACCAATCACATAGGACACCTCACTTCAGTTAGCTGCCCCCAGCTTCCCCAAGCCAAAAGTCTCCAATCAGAGCACACCTGAAGCCTTTTGTACTTTCTACTACATATAAAGCTTTCCCACTCCCCTGCCTGCCTTTGAGTCTCTGACAAAACACAGGTAAGGCTGACCCAATCCCTTACTACAGCAAGCTCTGAATAAGTACTTCTGCTTGTTCTCATTTGGATTATCTTTGTGTATTTCCACTGTCCTTGAGGACTAAACTCTGACCTTTTTTCTCTTATCCGGCTTGGGGAGTCACACCTGATAAAGACTCACCAGATGGGGTTTGACTGTACTATTACTCCGTATACTGAAGTTTGCATTCCAACCTGACTCTGGCATAACATCACACAACAGATAAACAAGGAAATCAAATTATTTTATTATCCTGCAAAGCTGTCTCTTGGGGACTCCCAGACTCTAGCCACCTTGTAAGACACTTATCTATCCTTTCTGAAGTCTGCCACATATAGGACTTCATCTATATATCAACAGATTTGGAGTTTTTCTGCTTTCTTATCCCAAGACATCTCCTCTACTGATTTCCAAAGTTCCTTAGATAGGAACTACAAATTGCCAGTCAAGGAATCCTTAAATCTGCCTATAACCTGCAAGCCTCTGCTTGGAAATGTCCCTCTCAGGCCAAACCAATGAAAATCTCACATATATTGATTTATGACTTTTTTGTAACTTCTGCCTCCTTAAAATATATGTAACCAAATTGCAATTCAACCACCCTGGGCATATGCTCTCAAGACTTCTTGAGGCTGTGTCCTAGGCCTGGTGGCCATAGTTGACCCAGAAAAAACCTCTTCAAAGGTTTGTATTTGGCTGAACTTGGAATTGCATCTTCACTACAAGGACATTTTCTTGCATAGCCACAAGCTGATTCTCACACCAAAGAAATTTGAGGTTTTTATTATTTAAAACTTTATTATAAAATTATCATACAGTAAAATTGACTTTTTGGTGTGCAGTTCTGTTAATTTTAATGCATGTATAGATTTGTATAATCACCACCACCATCAGCATACAGGACAGTTCCATGACACCTTCCCCCAAAATCTTATCACACCTAAGAAATTTAACAATGATACAAGTTGGGCTTGGTGGCTCAGCCTGTAATCCCGCACCTTTGGGAGGCTGAGGTGAGTGGATTGCCTGAGCCCGCGGGTTCGAGACCTGCCTGGGCAACTTGGCGAGACCGCATCTCTACAATAAATAAAAAATTAGCCGGGTGTGGTAGTGCGCGCCTATAGTTCCAGCTACTTGGAAGGCTGAGCAGAAGGATCGCCAGAGCCCGGCAGGTCGAGGCTGTGGTGGCCAGGAGCGGCCGCTGCACTCCAGTCTGGGTGACAGAGTGAGACTCCAACTCAAAAAAAAAAAAAAAACAATGATACAGTAATATTATGCAGTTCAAATTCAATTTTTTTCTAATTATCTCATAATTGTTTTACAACCAAAAAAAAATCCCAAATCCAAACAGGGTCCATGTGTTGCATTTGGTTGTCATATCTCTTTAGTCTCTAATCTCTTACTTAGTTCTTTTTAAATATTTTATTATAAAGATGTGGAGTACAATTCAGGGTTGGGTATACAAAAGTTCATTTTGCAGGGACTCTTGTTGATGAGGTGTTCCCCTCCTTCCCCTGGCAGTTTCCCACTACTACCAATCCCTTTCTTATAGTATTATGATAATTGTTCAAGGTCCACTTATGAGTGAGAACATATGGTACTCAGTTCTTTGTTTCTGTGATAGATCACTCAGTATTATAGACTCTAAGTCTATCCAAATTGCTGCAAAGTTCATAATTTTGTCCTTCCTTATGGTTCTGTAATATTCCATCGTGTACATGTGCCACATTTTAAAAAATTCAGTCCACTTTCGATGGGCAGCACAGGTGGTTCCATGTTTTTGGTATTGTGAATAATGCTGCAATAAACATATGTGTGCAGATATCTTTTTCATAGAGTGATTTGAGTTCCTCCGGGTATATTCCCAGTAAGGGAGATTGTGGTGTCATATGGAAGGTCGATTTTTAGATCTTTTAGGAATCACCAAACTGTTTTCCACAGAGGTTGTACTAGTTTACAATCCCACCAACAGTGTAGAATTGTTCTTTTCTCTCTGCATCCTCTCCAGCATCTGCTGTTTTTTGAGTTACTGATGATGACCATCCTGACTGGAGTTAGGTGTTATCTCGGCGTAGTTTTAATTATCATTTCTTTGATGACTAATAAGGCTGAGCATTTTGTCATGTATCTGTTGGCTGCTTGTATGTCTACATTTGAGAAGTGTCTATTCATATCTTTTGCCCACTTTGTAATGGGGTTGTTTGTGTTTTTCTTTTTGGCATGTTTGAGTTCCTTGTAGATCCTAGGTGTTATGCTTTTGACAGACATACAGTTGGAAAATATTTTTTCCCAGTTTGTGGGCTGTCTCCCTTCTCTCTTGATGGTTTCTTTAGCTTTGCAGAAGCTTGTCAGTTTGATGAGGTCCCTCTTGTCTGTCTCTTATGGCATGGGCACTTGGGGTTTTGATCAGTTGGGGTTTTGTCAGATCCAATTTCCATAAGGGTGTCTCCTGCGTTTTCTAAGGTTCTTATAGTTTGAGGCTTTACGTTTACGTCTTATATCCATTTAGAATTGATTTTTGTGTATGGTGATGGGTAGGGGTCTTGTTTTAATCTTCTGCATATGGTCAGCCAGTTTCCACAACACCATTTACTGAATAGGTTTTCCTCTCCCTGGCGGTTGATGGTGGAGGCTTTGTCAAAGATGAAATGGTTGAGAAATTGAGGTTTTGCTTCTGGAATCTCTATCCTGTTCCATTGGTCCATATACCTGTTCTTGTACCAATAAAGTTTAAAGTCTGGGAGTGTGTTATCTCCCACTTTTTTTATTTTTATTTTTTTTTTGCTGAGGATTGTTTTGGCTATTTGTGGTCATGTATGTTTCCATATGAAGTCCTGTATTGCTGTTTCCAGGTCTGAAAAAAATACTGCTGGCAATTTAATGGGTATTGCGTTAAATCTGTAGATTGCCTTGGGTGGAATGTTCTTTAGTCTTTAATCTACAGTAGTTTCTCATCCTTTTTGTCTGTCATGATCTTAATATTTTTGAAGAGCCTATGCAAATTGTGTTGCAGATGACTCTGCACTTCTAATTGTTTCCTCATGAATAGGTTCAGGTCAAATGACTTGGGAAAGAAAACTACATAGGTAATGTGTCCCTCTCAGTTAGTCATATCCAGAAGCATGTGTCAGTTCACTCTATTGGTAATGCTAAGTTTGATTTCTTGGTTAATGGATGGTCTATCAAATCTCTCTATTGTAAAAACAAACAAACAAATAAAAAAACCCACATACCTTTTTCCTTTTGTATTTATTTATCTGTAGGGTAATCCTTTGGGGACTCTGAAAAATCTGTTCCCCAATAAGCATTTCCAAAATGTTTTTAGCATTTGCTAGTTTAGAGACATCAAAGAAAAATATTCCTAAATAAAATATTAGCAAATAGACTCCAATAGTATATTAAATAATAAATAATGGATCTGTACATCTATTATTTATCAATGAAAAATTTTTTAAAAGAGTGATACCTCACAACTAAGTAGGACTATTGTATGATTGAAGGTAGGTTTTAAAATTTGGAAGTGTATCAATGTCATCATATTAACTGAACTAAACATGGGCAAAAACCATTGAGAGAAAATTCTATGTATTGAATTGAATTCTATTTGCCAATATTTTATTTAGGAATGTTTTTCTTTTATGTTTCTAAATTAGAATGCTCTAAATTTAGTGTTAGCATGGTATAGCTTTCTAATTCTCATACTTTAAAACTATCTGTGTATTTAAAGTGGGTTTCTTATAGACAACATATATATAGTTTGGTCTTGTTTTTATAATGCACTTTGACAGTCCCTGTCTTTTAGTTGGTTTATTTAGACCATTCACATTTAAAGTGATGATTCATATAGTTGAATTAACATCTATCATTTTTTAAAGTGTTTTCTATTTATTGTTCTTTTTCCTTTTTTAACTTCCCCCTTTTCTTCCTTATCTAGTTTCAATTGATCATTTATATGATTTGGTTTTCTCTCCTCTCTTAGCATATTATGCTTTTTTAAAAATTTTGTAGTAGTTACCCTAGAGTTTGCAATATACATTTACAACTAATCTAAGTCCACTTTCACCTAACACTATATTGCTTCATGGGTAGTACAGGTACCTTATAGTTGAGTACCTCCAATTCCCCCCTCATCCCTTATAACATTTATTGTCATTCATTTCACTTATAAATATGCTATAATCACATAATACATTACTTTGAACTGTTGTCTATTAGAGCAGTTAAGAATAAGAAAAATAAAATATTTTAACTTTAATTATTCCTTCTCTGACACCCTTCCTTTCTTTATATAGATGTGAGTTTCTTTCTTTCTTTTTTTTTTTTTTTGATTCAAGGTTTTACTCTGTCACCCAGGCTGGAGTGCAGTGGCAGGATCACAGCTCACCGCAGCCTCAACATCCTGGGCTCAGGAGATCCTCCCATCTCAGCCTCCTGAGTAGCTGGTACTACAGGTGTGTGTCATCATGCCTAGCTAATTTTTTAATTTTTTTTTTTTTTTTTGTGGTAGAGACAAGGTCCCGCTATGTCGCCCAGGCTAGTCTCAAACTCCTGGGCTCAAGCAATTCTCCCATCTCAGCCTCCCAAAGTGCTGGGATTATAGGCTTGAGCCACCACACCTGGCCACGAGTTTCTGACATGCATTATTTCCCTTTTCTCTAAAGAACTTCTTTTAACAATTCTTGCAAGGCAGATCTACTGGCAATGAATTGCTTCAGTGTCTGTTTATCTGAGAAGGTCTTTATTTCTCCTTTACTTTTGAAGGATAATTTCACAGGATGTAGAATTTAAGTTGTTGAGTTTTTTCTTTCAACACTTTAAATATTTCCTTCCAGTCTCTTTTGTTTTCATGGTTTCCAACAAGAAGTCCAATATAATTTTTTAAAATAATTTATTTTACTTTAAAGATGTGGGGTACAATTCAGGATATACAAGTGGCCATCGTACAGGTAAAGTTTGGGCCTCCCTTTGGTCCCCACTTTGCCTGATTTGAGATGTTATCCTTATTAATGTTGTGTGCTCCTCTGCCCTCCCCTGGCAGTTTCCGGCTACTACCAATCCTTTTCTTATAGTGTTATGGTAAATGTTCAGGGTCTGCTTATGAGTGAGAACATATGGTACTCAGTTCTTTGTTTCTGTGATAAATCACTGAGTATTATAGACTCTAAACCAATGTAATTCTTAACCTTGTTCTTCTAAAGGTAAGGTTTTCCCCCTCTGGATTCTTTCAGTATTTTCTCTATTACTGGTTTTCTTCAGTTTGACTATCATATTCCTAGGTGTAGATTGTTTTGATACTTATGCTGTGCTACTTTGG
>NW_007234398.1:39276-52931 GCF_000164805.1 Carlito syrichta | reverse complement strand
GGGGTGGGAGGATGGGGGGTAATAGGAGGTGTTTGGGTCTTGGGGGTGGATCCCTCATGAATATATTAATGTCCTCCCTCAGGAGTAAGTTCTCACTCTCCTGAGATAGATGGTTGTTTTGTTTTGGGGGCTTTTTTCCTCTTTTAATTTTTATTTTGAAATTGTGGGGTACAATTCAGGGTTAGGTATATGAATGTTCATTATGAGGGTACCCTTATTGATGAGGTGTGCCCCCCACTTCCCCAGGCAGATATAGACTACTGTCAATCCCACCTACCCACCCCCCACCCCCTCCCCACAGTTTTCCTCTACTTTCAATCCCTTTCCTACAGTAATATGGTAGTTGTTCAAGGTCCACTTATGAGTGACAACATATGATACTCAGCTCTTTGTTTCTGTGAGAGATGACTCAATATTATAAACTAATTCCATCCAGGTTGCTGCGAAATTCATGATTTTGTTCTTCTATTTTTATTTTTTTGATATATGCACATACATTTTGAGTCCAAAGTACTTATATATTTTTTAAAATTTCCCTTGCTTCAACTTTCATTTCTTTTGATGAAAACTAATTAATACTAGTTACAATTGTGTCAGCTAAGAAGGCTGTCCTTACCTCTGGTCCAAAGAGAAGCAAACCAGAGAAACTCATCCCAGACAATGCAGATGAAAGCACCAAGAATGATTTGATTAGTAATTAAATTATTTTAGCTTAATTGCTACAAATCACCTAAACTGCTGAGAGTCAGTGCAGCCTTCCTGTAATTCTGTTTCTCTTACACCTAACCCGTCCTCTCACCAGCTTCCCCCAATCCCCAGTGCTGAGAAAGGGACATCAGTTTATACCCATCCTTTTTATAAAATTCCAACATCATGTTATCCATGGCTATGCTGAGGGGCCGGCGGGCCTGCTCAGGCTGGCGCCGGTCAGCAGGATCCATGTCTGGGGAGGGCATTGAACTATAGTTGGCATTATGGTTCACATGCACTGGATTCCCATAATTGCCTGTAATGTTGAACTCTATCTCCCCAGGGAAGAACCAGTCTGCATGCTAGATGATGGGTTCAATGATCCCAACAATCTGCAGTGAAACCGTGGTCATCATCTCCGTAATGTTCCCTTCTGCCTGTGGCCAAAGGAGGTTGGGTCCTAAAACAATTGCCATGTTACTGGGAGTCATCTTGTTTACATCTTGATATTCTGACAGCTTGGACAAAAATTTGATCAAGTACCTGATGTCGTTGTGATTGGCCTTAGGCAATTTTTCACAAGCATTCCACAGAGCCTGAAGTTTCTTATCTTGTTCCTGGATATTGGAAGCCTGAATCCACTCGTCATAGAGTTCAAAGGTCATAAGAGGGTCCAGCAACTCTCGGAGGTGAGATTTCAAAGCTCCTGCAATCGCATGGGGGTCTGCCGAGTATTCCTGCACATCTACCACGCAGCAGTCCAGGGCAGCTTTCAGCTTCTTCAGCTTGGCGGCAGAGGGAGCTACTCGGAAGAGTCCCTTCTCTTGCATCCCACATTCAAGCACATGGTCACACACGCCTCGATAGGGAAGGCAATCTCCCGGTCGCTGACGGTGAGATGCTCCTCTAGGGGCTTCCTGAAGGAAAGCTTCTCCACCCAAGCCTCCTGTTGTGCTTTGATCTGAGGCAACACAGCTTGCAATAGTGTCAGGGACTTCCTGTGGTGTTCAGCTTGCACTTCTGTTAGCGTTTGAAAGTAGTTTGCATAGTCAATTTCTTTGGCCACAAAACTGTACATGTTAGCTGAGAGCTGGTCCCTGCAAATCTGCACTCTGTTGGCAGCCTCCTCTATTTCTTCCCTGAGGGCATCAGCTTTGGCACCCGCAGGCTGTAAGATGCTGGACAAACCTGAAGACTTGAAAGTCTGCTGCCACCTGATTCGTGATGAATTCATGTCCAGCACCAGCTTGGCTAAGTGTTTCCTCTGCTTTTGGATATTTGGGATTTCCACCTCAGACAGCAAAAACAGAGGCTCAATCACATCTCTCTCTACTTGCAATTCAAAATGTATCAGCTCCTGGGCCAGTTTGTCTTCTGTCTCTCCACAGAATTTCAGCATCTTCCCAAGAAGTGTGTCATCTCCCAGGATAGCTGACCCCTCCATCAGATACTGAGCCTGTGTTGTCAAAGGCAACTTTTTGGAGCGCTTGTCAGCCTCTGCCCCTTGCTGACCCTGCAGACATGCGGTGAGCTTTTTGTGCGTGCTGTGAGACACTTGCTTTTCCAGCTCCAGACGCTTCTCCACCTGAAGAAAGTCTTCGCTCAGAACTTGTCTTTCCGGCCCTGCCCACCGTCTGGTTGGCCAGCTGGCGCATGCAATTGAACTGCTTCTTCATCGTGGCCCCGCTGCCACGCTAGCCCAATTGCTGGAGAAGGACGGAGCAGCCCGGAGCCCGCCGCAGGGTTACATGGCTCCCGCGCGGAGCCTCCCAGGCGACGGCGGCGCACTGTGATGGCACTGCGGAGCCTCCGGAAGCCGTCTGGCCCGCACGCAGCTCCTCCCGAGGGCACCGCCACCTACTCCTCCTCCCACCGCGTCACCTCCTGCCGTATCCCCCTCACGCTCGCCATGCGCCTCATAGCACCGTCCGCAGCTGCCCTCGGCGCTGGCCGGTCCACCCGGGCTGCCTGCCCCAGCCCCAGTCCGATTTTGTTCTTCTTTATGGCTGCGTAATATTCCATTGTGTATATGTACCACATTTTTAAAAAATCCAGAGCTGGTTTTTGTTAAAAGGAGCCTGGCACCTCCCCACTGTCTTGCTCTCTTTCTCGCCATGTGAAGTCTACATGCTGGCTTCCCTTTGCCTTCCCCTATGAGTGCAAGTTGCCTGAGGCCCTCACCAGATACAGATGCTCAATCTTGAATTTTCCGGTCATCAGAATCATGAACCAAATAAACAAATAACCCAGCCTCAGGTATTCCTTTATAGTAACACTAAACAGACTAAAACATCCTGCTTGCTGGATCTGTGATGGTATGGTGTCTGCCATTAATTTTGTAGAATTCTTTGCCATTGTTTCTTCAAACATTTCTTCTGCTCCTTTCTCTCTTCTCTTTTTTCTTTCCAACTATGCATATATTACACCCTTTGTAATTGTCCCAGAGTTCTTGGATATTCTGTGGTGGTTGTTTCATTGTTTTTCTTCTTGCCGGTCAGTCTGGGAAGTTTCTATTGACATTTCAAGCTCACTGATTTTTTTCCTTTGCTCTATCTGGTCTACTTATGAGCCCATGAAAGTTATTCTTCCATTTCTCTTATGGTATTTTTTGATTTCTAGCATTTCCTTTTGATTCTTTTTTTAGGGTTCCAGTCTCCTTATATTATTCATCTGTTTTAGCATTTTATCTACATTTTCTATTAGGGCCTTTAACATAATCATAATTATTTTAAATTCCCTGTATGATCATTTCAAAATCTGTATCATATCTGAGTCTGGTTCTGACACTTGCTTTGTTTCTTTATACTGTGTTTTTTCTCACCATTTACCATACTTTTGTAAATTTTTTTGAAAGCTGGACATGATGTCCCAGATATCTGAGGACTACAGGCCTTTAGTATGAGGTTTTATGTTAATCTGTGAGCTGGTATGTATTTAATGTTTCTGTAGTTTTAGGTGCCAACTATTTCAGGTTTCTATAGTGTTCTTTTTTCCCCTTCCCTTGGTGTTTTTGAGTCTCCCTAAAAACATTAAATAAAGTTTGTGCTTGCAGTTCTTTCAATTTTAATTCATTATTATTATACTGTAGTGGTAAGGAGTGAAGGAGAGGAAGTGTCCTATTATCTTATTATTCAGTCTCTTTTAGTGAACCTGAGTCTCTGGGTTGTGACTTTCAGAAGTGTCTCTTAATCTTTTTTTCTCCCCTTAGATTACACAGGAAAGTTAGTGGGCTGGAGTTGACTGGGTACCCTTCACTCAAGTAGACAAGTTTCTAGAAAAACTTCTTCCCTGGGCAATCAAATTTTTGTTATGAAGAAAGCTCTGAGTGTATCTTCAAAATGGTAATCTTAACCTTCCTCTTGCCAGAAATCAGAGGGGGGTTTTGTTTGTTTGTTCGTTAGTCTTATATCTTCACCTTGAGAATTGGCTTGGGTTTCTGGAGGTAAAACCCAGGAAAGTGTGAGGCCTTCCTTAGACTGGACCCTCAGAGATTTCTCACTCTCAAGATAATCCACATTTAGCCTCAAGCAATTTGTGAAAATCACCAATGAAGTGTTCCTGTTAGCTTAGAGGTCCAGTGACTTTTGTGCCAGGTAAAGTAAATTGATCTCAGCTATATTTGTCTGTCTCCAGATTTGGAGGTGGAAGTTTGCCTTGTGATCTCAATTCTCTAAAGGGGCTATGACAAATCATTGATTTTCAGTTTGTTCAGCTTTTATTCTTGTTGTAAGGATTGGAGTGATTACTTTCAAGCTCTTAACATGTCAGAGCTGAAACTGGAAGTCTGTATGCACTTTTCAAATTTTATCTAATAGTACATGTAAGATTTGTACATCTTACTGTGTGAAGATTTTGCCTTAAAATATCGAAAAATACTGAACTCTGGTTTATGATATGAATGTCAAATTTTTAGGGGTGATGTGTGCTGATGACTGTAACATAATTTCATAATTTGAAATGTATTCAAAAAGAAGATGGATTGGTCAGTGGAAAGAAGGATGCATAGATGGGTAGGTATGATATCAAACAAATATACTAAAATGTTGATTTTATATTTTTTAGGTTGTATTTTTGTGCATGCTCACGTTAAAATTATTTTAACTTTTCTCCATGTCTGAATATGTTCATTATAAAATGTTGAAATGAATGTATCATATTGTGTATAATCTTTGGTGATTTATATTTTTTCACTTAGAATTCCTCCATGTTGTTAAATGTTACTGTAGTTTGTTCATTTTGATCACAGTTTTGATTGCTGTAACTTTGTAATAAGTTTTGAAACCAGGAAATGTGAGACCTCCAACTCTGTTCAACTTTTTCAAGGTTGTTTTGGCTGTTTGGGGTGGGTTTTGAATGAGGATTCCTAAGTTCACTCTTACTAAGTTCCTTAGTCCACTAGCTCTGCCTTTAAAATATAACTATTTTTCTTTTACCGATTATATGCTTTTGACTTTGAATTTTTCTTTAATAGTTATATCACGTAGACTGACTCTCTTTTTCTGAACTTTACCTGGTATGTCATTGCCCAACTCTTTATTTTGCAATTTGTCACTGTTTTATTGTGCTTCTTATAACTATATCTCATTGCGCTTGCTTGTTTATTCCAATCCTGTCTCTCTTTTAACAGAATGAATCTGCTAATTCAATTTTACATAATTGTCTATGGCCATACCCTCCTGAATGCTCCCAATTTCATCAATTTTATGTAACTATAATATACCTAATTTTTTGCCTTGTTTCTTATTATATAGTTACCATTCATTCTGCTTTCTACTTTCTTTGTTCTGTTCTTACTTTTAGTAACTTAATGTAGGTATGATTATTCATCCCTCACAACCCATGCACCTTTTAAGTCAGGGAATTTTAATTTGTATAAGATCTCTAAGGATGTATCTTTCCATTTCTATCAAACATGATTAGCCGGGCTTGGTGGCTCAGCCTGTAATCCTGCGCCTTTGGGAGGCTGAGGTGAGTGGATTGCCTGAGCCCGCGGGTTCGCGACCCGCCTGGGCAACTGGGTGAGACCTCATCTCTACAATAAATCAAAAATTAGCTGGGCGTGGTATCGCGCGCCTGTAGTTCCAGCTACTTGGAAGGCTGAGGCAGAAGGATCGCCGGAGCCCAGCAGGTTGAGGCTGCGGTGGCCGGGAGTGGCCACTGCACTCCAGTCTGGGCGACAGAGTAAGACTCCAACTCAAAAAAAAAGAAAGAAACATGATTAAATCTATATTTTCTCTACCAGTTGATCAAAAATTATCTCTGTAGGGACAGATGCTTTTTCCTCTTTATTTTCAGCAGCAAGATGAATAGTTGTACTTCTGGACTTTTCAAAGATAATTTAAAATTGTAATTACAGGCAATTAATGTTTTCCTTAAGTAAGAGCCCTCACTTAACATTTTTATTTCAAATTTCCAAATTTTATCTGTTATGATTATACAGAAACACATAGATACATATGCCTCCCATTTTCTGCAAAGAGCTCATATTGCGGGGTGATTATGTATGAGAGAGAGAGAGAGAGAGAGGTCATCCATTGTTTTTCCTGTTTATTTTGTGATCTCACTTCTAATTCCATTTTCCTTGATTTGGAATGCATCTTTGAATGTTTTCCTCAAATATGGAAAGTTGATTAAACATTCTTCATATGATTTCATCTTGAAAACTGTCATTCTTTCCCTGGCTGAGAAACGGTATCTTTGGGAGAGATATAGGATCCTTACATTGTAGTCCTTTTCTTTAAATGGTCCTTGAATGTTAAATGACTCTGGCTTCCATTGTTGTAAATGAGAGAAGTCTGATGCTGGGAAGACACCTGCAGGGGAGGATCAGTGATTTAGGACTGTGGTTCTCAATCACAGATATAGATGCATGAGTCCACAGGTACTCTGTTGCTATTGTTCAGGAGCAGAACCTTGCATATGCATTTTTAGAAGGTCCCTGGGTAATTCTGATGTGCTGGCAGAATTAGGAACCCCTGATTTCAGGACCTAATGGTATCAGTAATGGGAAGTCCTGCAGGAATTGCTCATTTGTCGGCAGTAAATGTACATTTGAGGGAGCCCTTAGCAAATAATACTTGGGCATATTTTGGGAAAGTGATTGCATCTCTGAAGGAATAAATGACTATAGGAGTCAAATATTAAGGCTTCTGCAAGTCAGTGATTGAAGGTCTGATGTGGTCAGTGAGTGAGTGAGAGCCTTGGAGCTTTGAGAATTGGAAACCTTTGGGGGTCATATTTTGAAAACATTTGGGATCAGTGATTTGGTGTCCTGTGGGTTTCAGGAATTGTGGTCATGTAAAGCCAGTTAACTCGGGCCTGGAAGGTCAGAGTTTGGCCTCTCTGTGGGTCAGTTTTAGATACTGGAAGGAAAAATAATTGTCTGGGAAGATCAGTGATTGAACTCTTATTGGGGGGCATTATTGAGATGCCTGTAGCAGATTATTTGAGGGGCCTTTGGAAGCCAGGTAATTACCCTCTTGGAAAAATAATTTGCAATCTGTTTGAGTTAATATTAAGAGCATGTGCTATGTCAATGTTCAGTGAATTTTTCAGTAGCTCCCTGCATTTGATATGGTATAATCAATCATTGGTAGTTTCTGGCTATCAACCAGAGGTGACAGTGATGTGGTCTCCAGAACCTAGGGCCTATGGTGACCAATTATCGATAGACTACATTAGGTCAGTGATCAAGCACTTGATGTAAATGTGCTGGTTTTCATGTCCGGGGAGGAATTGGGAATGGTGAGTCTGAGTTTTGTTATGTTCTTCAGAAGAAGGTGGGCTATGTTGGTTGCCCTGAATATGCACTGAAATGTCCAGGAGCTCAGTTTATGTACATGCAACACGGTAATCTCATAACCTGAGCTCTTGAAAGATAAGAAACCGAAGTAAGGTTATTAGGAGCTGAACATTTGTAGAGTGTGAGTGTGATTGAGACTGTGAGAGTAGTTAGAGAGTGGTTGAGCGTGTGAAAGTTGGAGCCAGTAGATCTGAGTTAAATCCTGCTCTTCTACTTGCTTTGTGACCCTAGTGCATATGACTTCAAATTTCTAAGCCTCTATTTTCTCATCTGTAAAATGGGTATAATAATAATGAGAACAACTAATTTTAAAGGTTGTGAAAATTAAGTGAGGTGCCAGATATGTGCCTGTGTACCATCCATGGTCCTTTATACTAACAGTAATTGCTAATATTTATTTGATGCTTACCTTTACAAATATTGTCTCATGTACTTGTCATCATTCCTTAGGATAGGCATATTCATCCTTGTTTTGGAATCTAAATCCAAAAGTAGCTTCATTTTCTCCCACTTAAAACTATGATAGAGCTGGGATTTAAACCTTTATTAACTTTAGTCCAGATGTTATTATCTTTCTCATATTCTACCATGGCAATGAACTAGAATTAGTTTTTTATCTAGTTTTTTACAGTATCCAGCACCGTGAGTTGTCCCTTGCTGCCCCCAAGAAGCATTTGTCGGTGAATGTGGAGTGACTGACCATGCAGACATTGTCTTTCCAGGATTTCTTTCTTTTTTTTTGTTTTTTTGTCTGTCGTCCAGACTGGAGTGCAGTGGCCGCTCCCGGCCACCGCAGCCTCGACCTGCTGGGCTCCGGCGATCCTTCCGCCTCAGCCTTCCAAGTAGCCGGAATTACAGGTATGCGCTACCACGCCTGGCTGATTTTTTTATTTATTGTAGAGATGAGGTCTTGCTGCCCAGGCGGGTCTCGAACCCGCAGGCTCAGGCAATCCACTCACCTCAGCCTCCCAAAGGCGCGGGATTACAGGCTGAACCACCGAGCCTGGCTTGTCCGGACTGCTTAGTGAGAATTGCAGGATCTTTCCTCTGTCCTCAGCTCACTACATCCCAGCAGCGCCAGTTGAGTCCACAGATGCCAGCTCGGCTTCCAGCTCCTGGGAAGAACAGAGTTATCAACAGGAGAGCCTGAGGGCTGAGGTCCAGTGTAAAATAGTAACTAGTGGGGACTTTCCCCTGTGGTCTCTGGCCTTGGCTGCAGAGGGACATGGCAGCTCATGTGAGGTGTGGAGGGAAAGGAACCCAAGGGCAGGAATTCATTCAATGAAGAGATACCCCTGACCTGTCCCCAGGGCCTCAGGGCAGAGGCAGGTGAGTCACAGGAAGTGGCAGATTCCAGACTTACTGCTCTTGAAGTAGATCAGGATCCTCCCACTGAGAGTGAGACCATGTGGCCATATCCAGAGCCCTGTATGTTTCAGTGGAAAATGTGACTCAGCTGATGGAGAGGGGGATGTGGAGGGTCCAGCCCCACGGCCTAGGGGAGGCATCTCCCTGCTGGTTCAAGACTCTGCAAGGTACCCTCTCACCTGAAATCACTTCCCCAACTCTGACTCCAAAAATCCCTTTTCTTTCCCCAAAAGAACCAGAACAGACCTGGTCTCTGCTAAATCATTTTTTTCTAGATTTGTTTAGTTGCTGCTTCCATTTACTATTGATTTAGAAAGTTTATAATAATCAGAATAGTAAAATGAACACCTATGAATCTATAATATGATCAGATCAACAGAGCACCAGTGGACTGTAAATATTCATGCAATGTTGAATGAATTTTAGTAACACAGTGTGGAGCAGGTTCACTGTACACTGGTTACCAACTTGTCTGAGTCCAGTGGGACAGAACATCCACACACACGACAAGCTACACGAAGTGAATTTATTACTTACAGATCGACAGCAAGGGACAATAGAAGCCAAGGAATCATTGCAGGGCAGTCCTCCAAGACTCAGGAAATTTGCCTGGAAAGGAAGGAGTCTCATCTGTGCATGCCTCACTTGCCCCACAGCTCAGAGACCACCCCTAAGGCAACTCACCCTGGTTTTTATACCCTGGGCTGCGTAACTTGCTGTGCTAGAGCACTGAAGGACACCTCATTTTTAGGGGGGACTGGAACAGAACCCTGCCTGTTCTAGCCAGTCCCTCCCTATCTCAGGATGTTGCATTCCCAGCACTCTCTACAGGTATTCTTGAGAACTACACGTGAGAAAATGAGGAAAGCCGGGTCAGTCCAAGGTCACCCAGAGAACTGCCCTGTGATAGTTATTAAAAATTAAGCTAAAAATGTGTGTTCTTTGTGGCAGATACAGAAGCAAGGAAATACAAGCAGTTACATGATATACATGTAATTGTTACAAGGACAGTGTGACAATTTCTCTGTAGTAAAGACATTCTGGGATGGAGTTTTCAAAAAGATTTTTGATAGAACATCATATAAGTTGATATATATAGGGGCTCTGTTCATAATTATGCTATGCCAATTAATATAAAACTGGACATATAGTCAGCCTACTAATAGAGGACAATGACATTTGTGGCAACTCCATTATGCATGTAGTAGTAGTACAGTAGTCCCCCCTTATCCACTGGACATACATTCCAAGACCGCCAGTGGATGCCTAGATAGTACAGCACCCTATATATATTATGCACGAATTTTTTTTTCCTTCTTCACTATTTCATGGACAGAAGATTTGGTCTTACTGTAGACCTTAACAACCCCAGCATACATTTTTTTCTTTTATTTGGTCAAGAATGTTTACCTTTTCACTTAAAGGAAGTACTTTACAGTTCATCTTTGACATATCTGAATTGCTACTCTTGTGCTTTGGGGCCATTGTGAAGTAAAATAAAAGTGACTTGAACACAAGCACTGTGGTACTGCAACAGTCAGTCTGATAACTGAGATGGCTACTAAGTGACTAATGGGCAGATAGTGCATACAGCATGGATATTCTGGGCAAAGGGGTGTTTCACATTCCAGGCAGGATAGAGTGGGATGGTGTGAGATTTCATCAAGCCATTCAGAATAGCACACAATAAAAATTTGTGAGTTGTTTATTTCTGGAATTTTCCATTTAGATTTCTCAGACCATGGTTGACCACGGGTAACTAAAACTGGAGGAAGCAAAACCACAGATTGTGGGTACTACTGTACTGTATTTGCTTTGGCTGTTTTCTAGACCAGGAGTTGGCAAACTTTTTTATAGATCATCTCTCTCATGTCTTTTCTTATAAGGACACTAATCCCATTCAGGAGGGCTATACCCTCATGACCTAATTACCGCCCAAAGGCCCACATCCTAATACCATCACACTGGGGCTAGGATTTCAACATATGAATTTCATGGATAAAAACATTCAGTCTATAGCAGCAGCCTTTTGATACTGCTTGAGCCACAGATCAAAATTATAAGGAGAATTAGTTATAAATAATTTTAATCCAATTTTATACTGTGTAATAGCTCTTTCTGTATTCGTTTTCTTCCCTTTTCTTCAAAATTGTCTATTATTTTTTCACATTACAGAACTTATCCATGTGTGATTCATAATATTCAAGCTATTCAGAAACACAAAAATACAACAGATGCTGGCAAGGATGCAGAGAAAAAGGAATGCTTTTACACTGCTGGTAGACTGCAAACTAGTGCAACCTCTTTGGAAGACAGTGTGGTGATTTCCAAAAGAACTAGAAACTGACTTTCCATATGACCCAACAATCCCCTTATTGGGAATATACCCGGAGGAACTCAAGTCAGTCTACCTTAAAGATACCTGCACACACATGTTTGTTGCAGCTCTATTCACAATAGCAAAAACAGGGAACCAAACATGCTGCCCATCAAAGATGGACTGGATAAAAAAAAATGTGGTACATATACACATTGGAATATTATGCAGCCATAAAGAAAGACAAACATATGAACTTTGCAGCAACTTGGAAGGATTTAGAGTCAATCATACTCAGTAATTTATCACAGAAACAAAGAACAGAGTACCATATGTTCTAACTCATAAATGGACCTTGAACAATTATAATACTATAAGAAGGGGATTGGCAGTTGAGGGAAACTGTCAGGGGAGGGAGGTGGGATTGGCAGTTGAGGGAAACTGTTAGGGGAGGGAGGGGCACACCTCATCAACAAGGGTACCTGCATAATCAACGTTTGGATACCTAACCCTGAATTGTACCCCACATCTTCATAATAAAAGGAAAAAAAAGATTTTCCTGTTTCTCTATTGATGTTTATTTGGTCTGCTATGCTTCTCACAGTCAGCCAATGATTTTGACTCACAATTCAACAAATTTCTGCAATGTTTTCATCAGTTCTGCTCCTGACCTCTCTAAATCAGTGACACTTTCTCTCCCCTCAGAAAAATGTTTTATCCATTTGTACACTACCATTTTCTTCATGGCTTTATCCTCATAAACTTGGACTAACATGTCCCTGATTTCACTTCCACTCTTGGCAAGTTTAACAAGAAATTTAATGTTTGTTTCTTCCTCTAATTAGAACTCTGACATTCTCACAACAACAGCTCTGATGGCCATTTTAGAAAAAGAGTTCCAAAATTGCTTTGACAGGTGAACTAGGCACTGACGTTGGTGCATAGCTTCCCAAGGAGAATACTTTGAAGGTGACTGTAGTAATATTCAGCAATGAGGTATGTAGCACTTTTTCTAGGATGAGTTTGTGAACTTAATTGTCAGAACGTGTATATTCACTACCACAGTAAAGATACTATAACCACAGTGAATGAATAAAGCTCTGTAATCACAATGCTCCTCATTGTTGTAATTTTATAACCATAATTATCTTCTCTTCCTACCACTTTGCCTAACCCCTGCCAACCACTAATATGGTCTCCGTTGCTAAAATTTTGTCACTCCAAAAATGTTATACAAATGGAACCATATACAGATGGTCCCTGACTTATGATATTTCAACTTAAGATATTTTGACTTTCCCATGGTGCAAAAGTGATACACATTCAATAGAAACTGCACTTTGAAGACCTATACAACCATGCTGTTTTTCATTTTCAGTATTAAACAAATTACATGAAATGTTGAAAACTCTATTATAAAATAGGCTTTATGTTAGATGGTTTTGCCCAACTGTAGGCTAATGTAAGTGTTCTGAGCACATTTAAGGTGGGCAAAGGTTAAGTGAATTAAATGCACTTTAGATGGTTTTAGAGTTGATCATACTCAGTGATCTATCACAGAAACAAAGAACAGAGTACCATATGTTCTAACTCATAAATGGACCTCGAACAATTATAATACTATAAGAAAGGGATTGGCAGTAGTGGGAAACTGTCAGGGGAGGGAGGTGGGATTGGCAGTTGAGGGAAACTGTTAGGGGAGGGAGGGGCACACCTCATCAATTTACAGTGGGTTTATTGAAATGTAATCCTGTAGTGAGTCAAGTATCATCTGCAGTGGGTGCCCTTCTGGGATTGGCTCTTCTCACATAGCATGATTCCCTGGAGATTCATTCAAGTTGTCACATATATCAATAGTTCATTCCCTTTCATTGCTATGTAGTATTCCATGGTTTGGCTGTACCACAATTTGTTTAACCATTCACTTGTTGAAGGATAACTGACTGATTCCAGTTTGGGACTATTACAAATAAAGTTGCTATTACCATTTGTTTATAGGTTTTTGTGTGAACACAAGTTTTCTCCCCCCCCAAGAGAAATGCCCAAGAGTGCAATTGCTGGATTATATGGTAATTGCCTGTTTAATTTTTTTTTTAAGTTGGAGTCTCACTCTGTCACCCAGGTTGGAGTGCAGTGGCATGCTCACGGCCACCCCAGTGATGACCTGCTGAGCTCCAGCAATCCTTTTGCCTTCAGCCTTCCAAGTAGCTAGAACTACAGGCGTGCACTACCTCGCCCAGCTAATTTTTTGATTTGTTGTAGAGATGAGATCTCACCATGTTGCTCAGGCTGGTCTCAAACCTGCGGGCTCAGGCAATTCTCTAGCCTCGGCCTCCCAAAGTGCTGGGATTACAGACTTGATTCCAGAAGGTATGCGATTCCCTATATCTAGTATAGGGCTTGATGAAATATGAGACACTCAGTGTTACCACTGAGTATTTAGTGCATTCACTTGAAATAACACAGGCCAATCTCTGA
>NW_007234398.1:17231-39256 GCF_000164805.1 Carlito syrichta | reverse complement strand
CTCAGGCAATTCTCTAGCCTCGGCCTCCCAAAGTGCTGGGATTACAGGCTTGAGCCACTGGGCCTGGCCGCCTGTTGAATTTTATAAGAAATTTCACGGCCAGGCTTGGTGGCTCAGCCTGTAATCCCAGCACTTTGGAGGGTCAAGGCGAGTAGATTACCTGAGCTGGCGGGTTCAAGATCAACCTGGGCAACTTGGCGAGACCTCGTCTCTACAATAAATGAATAAATAAATAAATAAATGAATAAACAAATGAAATTTCCAGACCATTTTCTAGAGTGACTGTAGCATTTTACATTTTACACTCTCGCCAGCAGTGTTTGAGTAATACAATTTCTCTATCCTCACCAGCATTTGACATTGTCACTGTTTTTCATTTTAGTAATTCTGATAGGCATCTCACTGTGGTTTTCATGTACAATTCCCTAACAGCTAATGATGCTGAACATCTTTTCATGTGCTTGTTTGTTGTTGTATATGCTTTTTGGTGAAATGTCTCTTCATATATTTTGCCTGTTTTCTAATGGATTGTCATTTTACTGTTGACTTTTAAGAGTTCTTTATATAGTCTAAAACACAATCCTTTGTCAGATATGTGGTTTGCAAATATTTTCTCCCTGTCTGTAGCTTGTCTTTTCACCCTCTTTACATGATCTTTCACAGAGCAAAAGTTTTTAACTTTGATGAATTCCAACAAAAGTTTTATAATTTTGTGTTCTATGTTTAGGCTCATGGTCCATTTTGAATTATATTTTGTATAAGCTGTGAGATTTATGTTGAGGTTCATTTATTTGCCTACAATAGCCCATTGTTTTAGTGTCATTTGTTGAAAAGTCTGTACTTCTTTCATTGAATTGCTTTTGTACATTACCCCCAAATCAATTGAGCATATTTAATTCATGCCTTTGAAAAATCAATCAGGAACCAAAGGGCCACGCATTGCACTTGTTTGATTTTTTTTTTTTTTTTTCTTCTTAAGTCAGGGTCCCACTCTGTTGCCCAGGCTGAAGTGGAGTGACATGATCATGGCTCACCACAGCCTCAAACTCCTGGGCTCAAACAATCCTCCTTCCTCAGCCCCCTGAGTAGCTAAGACTACAGGTGCATGCCACCACATCAGGCTGAATTCTTGAATTTTTTGTAGAGTCAAGGTCTTACTATCTTGCCCAGGTTGGTCTTTAGCTTTTAGGCTAAAGCACTCCTCCCATCTCAGTCTCCCAAAGTGCTGGGATCACAGGTCTGAGCCACCACACCCAACTTGTTTGATCTATTTCTTAGATCTCCACTACTCTAGAGAGGTTACCCTTCATATTTTCCCTGGCTATTTATTTGTTAAGAAACAGAACCAGGCCAGGTGTGGTGGCTCAGACCTATAATCCCAGCACTTTGGAAGGCCAAGGTGAGAGGATTGCCTGAGCCTACAGGTTCAAGACCAGACTCAACAACATGGTGAGACCTCATCTCTACAATAAATCAAAAAATTAACCAGGCATGGCAGTGCACTCCTATAGTTCCGGATACTCGGAAGACTGAGGTGGAAGGATTACCAGAGCCAAGCTGGGGTGGCCATGAGTGTACCACTGCACTCCAGCCTGGGCGACGGAGTGAGACTCCAACTCAAAAAAAAAAAAAAGAAAGAAACAGAGCCATATGTCCTATAGGATGCCTCATAGTCTGGATTTGGCTTACTGCATCCTTGTGATTACATTGCATATGCTCCTCTAGCCTCCATTCGTGTATTCATTTATGTGTGTTTGCGTATTTAGTTCTGTATGATTTTATCACATGCATAGGTATGTATATTCACCACCACAGTGAAGATACAAAACAGTTCTATCACCACGAAAATCTACATCGTTGTTCTTCTGTCCTCCACTTCATGTAAACTGTTAGTTAGCTCTAGAGGCTTGAACAGATGCAGGTCTGATTTTTTTCTTTTTTGCAAAAATACTGTATAAGTAGTGTTGTGTGCCACTACTTGTATCTTACCAGGAGGTTCATAATTCCTTGATATCTTTAAGTTCTAAGATTAATCAGCAGGTTCAGGTATTGTGAACCTGATCTATAGGTTATAGAATTATCTGCAGCCTTTCTCTTAATTTTTATCATCCATTTACGATCATTGCCTAGGTCCATCATTTCACTAGGATTTGCAAAATGGTAATATTTTAATGCAATCCCTTCCTCTCTATTTATTAGCTGGAATACTTCTATAAAGAACAACTTCACATCATCAACTGTGGGTAACCCTGAAATACAGTTCTTATAAAAGACACAATATTTTTAACATAAAAGATCTGACCATGCTTGTACTTCTGACCAAGGTGGAGTAACAGGGAACAGATTTGCCATTCCAATAGAAAAAACTAAAAAGAAACACAGACAAATTATATAAAACAAAATTATCAAGACATTGAAGACCAGGCACTGAAAGACACTGATCCATGAGAAATAAGACTCAAGTAAGATCAGCGCTATGAATGCCCCAACTTACAACCTGGAAAAAGTTTCTAGGCTACAGCATAAGGAAAAGGTCCCCAGGTGGATCCTGGCAGTCTAGGTAGGTGGCTGGAGTATGCAGGATAGAATACCAAAGAGAGAGCTGCATAGAGAAAAAACTGTGGAACTGCAGAAGATTCATTTGAGCACTGACTGATCTGCACATGTATGTGCAGAAATTACTTAATGCCAAGGAAAGGACAATCTTGGCAGAGCTCACACAGAGCCAGAAATAATGCCTGTTCCCACCAGTCAGCGTGGATAGCCTCATAATTCATGGAGCATCAGGTAGTCAGAAGTTTTTCCCTTAATAGCGTGACAAAATTAGCCCTAAACTAAATGCTACTCTGGTCCTACTTAACAAAGCTTAAAAATACAACCTGAAAAAATTAAAGTTTTTGCAAGTAACCTAACTGCATCCCAAGACAAAGCTCAAGAATATGTATAGGACTTCAGAAGTATTCAGAACCCAAAAAAGTAGAATTCACAACTTCTGACATCCAATAAGAAATTACCCAGGCATGTAAAATATCAGGAAAGTATGGCCCATAATGAAGAGAAAAATCAATCAAAACTAACCTAAAAAGGCCACAGATGATAGAATTAGTAGACAAGGACATTTAAACAGTTATTATAACTGTATTCCTCATGTTCAAGAAACTAGAAGAAAACCTGAGATTGAGTGGAAACATGGATTTGCTGATTGAATTTAATACACAATAAATGGAAGAAATTTTCATTAGCTATTTTTATCCTACACAATGTTAGGTATAACTAGGTATTTAATAGGCATGACATATGGGATATTGTGGTGAAAATGCATGAAAAAAACTTCCTGCCTATTTTCTTCCATCCCGCAGTGCTGACCATGCTGCTTGAACAGGATTGTGTTGTTACAGGTGTCAGTGTCATTTGAGGATGTGACCGTGGACTTCAGCAGAGAGAAGTGGCAGCACTTGGACCGTGCTCAGAGACACCTGTACTGGGATGTGACACTGGAGAACTACAGTCACCTGCTCTCAGTGGGTAAGCACAGCCACCCTATGTATCTGCGAGGGGCCCCAGTGAGGGCGTTTCTATTCTCAGCTGCTGAGTGCTGCCTGACGTCTAGACTGCATGATGGTACCATCCTTGATTTGTCTGGGCTTCTTCAGTCCCTTTTCACCTCTGTGATTATGACTCTGTTCTCAGTGAAATGTGGTTGCTTTTCTGAAGAGCAAGTGAGTGCCAATGAAAGGCCCTTGAAACCCAATCAGCTGGACCCAATCCTGTTAACAGAGTACCAAATTCCCAAGCCAGAGGCCACCTTCAAGTTGGAGCAAGGAGAGGGAACATGGATGCTGGAGGGAGAAGCCCCCCATCAGAGCTGTTCAGGTGAGTGATCAAGGCAAATGGGGACATCGAAGTCAATCACACTTTTCCTAGGAGAGGCCAGTGCCTTTGAAAGGCTGTGAAGATAACCATCTAGAAAGTTCTAAACTTTTGGAGATAGCACTAGCCCCTCAGATACCTAAATGCCATCTCCAAGTATGACCCTTGCCAATATCCATTGTCTTCTTTGCTTGGCTTTTTGGCAGGAGAGTGATCTGCCTCCTCTCCCCCATTCTTGCACTCTGGATCAAACGCCAAGTTGCTCTTTCAAGGACCACCCCCCTTTCTTGTTTTATCTTCCCTAACATTTTGTGCTCCTTCTGTCCCTTGACCCCCATGGTCTTAGATTCAGTTCTTATGTCTCCAGGTTTTTATGGATCTGCCTCCTGTCCAAATCAGTGTCCCATTCTTGCTCCTGCTTAATCCCCCTTTGTTTCATTTCCTTTCTAGCTTCTCGAACTGTCCCCACAAACGGCCTCACATGGATTCCTGTCTGTCAGCACTGCCATCGGAATCTATACTCTTCCTCGCCGCCCTAGGCCTCAGCCCCAGCTGCTTACCTCATGGTGTTCATACTTTCGTTCCCTTTCTCTTCTAATTAGCTCCTTTGAACATTTAATTATATTTGTTATCCACATGGGATTCCCTTCTGTGAATTGCTTGTTCCTATTGTTATATCTATTTCTAACCACAGATGTTTGTCCTTTTCTTATTGATTTGTACCTTGTTTGTTTTCTTATCTTTACAGACTTTCCTTCCTTCATTCCCTCTAACTGAAGGGCCCTTAGCTAGGGCCCTGTATACTGTCCTGTGCTCTTCCTTTTATAGAATTTCTTCCTTAATTTACCTGTTTAAAAAAAAAAAGTGCAGCTTCCTGCCATGTTCATTTAATTTTACACAAACACGCTCTTTGAGGCTGAAGCAAATCTGACTGGTTTTCAATGTAAAAATAAAGTATAAAAACTGTTCTTGGAGCTATTTATTTATTTATTTATTTTTGAATTGGAGTCTCACTCTGTCGCCCAGACTGGAGTGCAGTGGCGGCCACCGCAGCCTCGACCTGCTGGGCTCCGGCGATCCTTCCGCCTCAGCCTTCCAAGTAGCTGGAACTACAGGCACGTGCTACCATGCCCGGCTAATTTTTTGATTTATTGTAGAGATGAGGTCTCGCCAAGTTGCCCAGGCGGGTCTCAAACCCGCGGGTTCAGTCAATCCACTCACCTCAGCCTCCCAAAAGCACGGGATTACAGGCTGAGCCACCGAGCCCAGCTGGAGTTATTTCTACATAGAACTTGTCTCTAATCCTAACAAGAATTACAGAAGGAGGAAAAGGAGGAGAAGGAGGAGGAGGAGGAGGAGGGGAAGGGTATTACTATTTTTAATTCACTTTTTTTTTTTTTAGCTGGAGTCTCACTCTGTCGCCCAGGCTGGAGTGCAGTGGCACACTCACGGCCACCCCAGCGTCGACCTGCCAGACTCCAGCGATTCTTCCACCTCAGCCTTCCAAATAGCTAGAACTACAGGCCCGTATTCATTTTTTTTTTTGAGTTGGAGTCTCACTCTGTTGCCCAGACTGGAGTACAGTGGCCGCTCCCGGCCACCGCAGCCTCGACTGCTGGGCTCCGGCGATCCTTCCGCCTCTGCCTTCCAAGTAGCTGGAACTACAGGTGCGCGCCACCATGCCCGGCTAATTTTTGATTTATTGTAGAGATGAGGTCTCGCCAAGTTGCCCAGGCGGGTCTCGAACCCGCGGGCTCAGGCAATCCACTCACCTCATTTTTTTTTTTAAAGCTCGGGGTAAACACTGCAGCCGCAAGCACCGCTGATGAGTATCCCCAGGCTAAACAGGGAACGAGCTAAAGGAGTCTTCCCTCCATTCTGAACTGTTTTATTTTTCTATTCTATTGATTTCTCTATAGCTGTCCCTAGGTATCCACAGGGGATTGATTCCAGGACCTCCCCAACTCCCCATGCGAAAATTCACAGATGCTCAAGTCTCTGATATAAAATGGCATAGTAGTACTTGCATATACCCTATACACCTCCTCTCATATACTTTACATCATCTCTAGATTACTTATAATCCCTAATACAACAGAAATGCTATGTAAATAGTTGCTATACTATATTGTTTACAGAATACTGACAAGAAAAAGGTCTATACATGTTCAGTACAGATGCAACCATCCATTGTTTGGATGCATCTGCAAGTTGGTTGAATCCATGGATGCAGAACCCATGATACAGAGGACCCACTGTACCTTTAGTCTTTGCGTTATAACTGTGCTATAGTATCATATTTACCTGTGTAAAAATGATGTTTCTCACAGCTATTCAATTCTTTTATTTGATATATTAGTATCTGGTGCTGGGAAAAGTGGATAGTTACATGCAAAAAAAAAAAAATGTAACTTGATCCCTGTCTCTCCGCATATAAAAAAATGAACTCAAGATTGATCAAAGACTTAAATGTCAGACCCGAAACCATAAAAACCCTAGAAGAAAACCTAGAAAAAACTCTTATGGACATCAACCTAGGCAAATAATTTACGGCTAAATTCCCAAAGTAAATGCAACAAAACAAAAATAAACAAGTAGGATTTAATTAAATTAAAAAGCTTCTGCACAGCAAAAGAAATAACCAATAGAGCAAATAGGCAACCTGTAGAATGGGAGAAGATATTCACAAACCATACATCTGACAAAGGACTAATATCCAGAATCTACAAAGAACTCAAACAAATCAGCAAGAAAAAAACCAAATAACCCCATTAAAAAGTGGGCAAAATCATGAACAGATACCTCTCCAAAGAAGAATATAAATGGCCAACAAACATATGAAAAAATGTTCAATATGACTCATAATCAGGGAAATACAAACTAAAACCACAATGACATACCACCTTACACCAGTCAGAATGGCCATTATTAAAAAATCAAAAAACAATAGATGCTAGAGTAAATGCAGAGAAAAGGAAACACTTATACACTGTTGGTGGGAGTGTAAATTAGTACAACCTCTACAGAAAGTGGTTTGAAAATTACTCAAAGAACTAAAAGTAGATCATTGATCCAGCAATCCCACTACTAGGTATCTACCCAAAGGAACAGATGTGGTTATATAAAAAAGACACCTGCACCTGCAAGTTCATCACAGCACAATTCACAATTGCAAAGACGTGGAATCAACCTAAATGCCCATCAATTGAGCAGTAGATAATGAAAATGTGGTATATATTCACCATGGAATACTAAGCAGTCATAAAAAAGAAAGAAATCAATTACTTTGCAGCAACATGGATGGAGCTGGAGATCGTCATCCTAAGTAAACTGACTCAGAAACAGAAATCCAAACACCACACATTCTCACTCACATGTGGGAGCCAAAGGTCACAAAGATGGAAATAATAGACAATGGGGACACTAATAAGGGAGAAGGGGACAGGAGAGCTAGGGTTCAGAAACTATCTATGGGGCACAATGTTCACTATCTGGGAAATGGTGAGACCCAATTCCCACCACTCCACAATATGTTCATGTAGTAAACACTCATGTGTACCCCCTGAATCTAAAATATAAATAAATAAATTGGAAATGCCATTGCCCAAATCAGAACATTTTCTCACCTAAGTTCTTCTGGATTCTAATATATCTCCTGCTTTTCACTCTGGAATTCTTGCCTTTTTTCTCTTTTCGGAAGTATTCAAATGTCAAGTCCCATTTATGTCATCTCTCATCCCACAGAAACTCAAAACTATTGATAACTTTTTCCCCTTTAAGTTTTAATTTAATTTTTTTGGAGAGGGAATGCATTCGCAAAGTTTGAAATTCAAAAATATGAAAGTACACAGTGAAAAATCTCACTTCCATCTTTGTCTCCCCAACCCCCTCTCCAGGAACTACCAATGGTAATGGTTTCTTAAGTTTTCTTCCAAAAATATTTATACACGAACAATATGTTTTCAAGTTGCATAATATATGATAATTTCCCTCCTAAATCTTTTTTAAAATCTTTAAGAATAAGAACAATAACAATATTTCATTCTTCTTTTTTTTTTTTTGAATCAGAGTCTCACTCTATTGCCCAGGCTGGAGTGCACTGGCACACTCACAGCCACCGCAGCCTCAACCTGCTGGGCTCAGGCAATCCTTCCGCCTCAGTCTTCCAGGTAGCTGGAACTACAGGCATGTGCTACCACGCCCTCATTTTTTAAAATTCATTGTAGAGATGAGGTCTCGCCAAGTTGCCCAGGCTGGTCTCAAGCCCCTGGGTTCAGGCAATCTTCTCACCTCAGCCTCCCAAAGTGCTGGAATTATAGACGTGAGCCACTGTGCTTGGCCAATGTTTTATTCTTAATTTTTCTAGTGGAATAAGGAAAACACTAGTTCAAGTCCTGAAATCATTGGTTTTTGTGGAGACAGGCAAACTGGAGTGTTTTGCTTCAGTGTTGAAAAGAAATCAAAGAAACGGATTGTTAGTAGGAAAGGATACATGACTTAGAAAACAAAAAGAATTTAGCCTTTGTGCACTAACCATTCCAATCATGTGGACAACTATTATTTAAAAATCATCAAAGTAGGTAGCACAGATAGTGTCTGCTTTTAAAATTCTGAGAAAATCATGTCTCCCTAGAGGTGTGGTGACACTGTGAGATTAATTTTCAGAGCATAGGACTCTTAACTAGTCTGTGAATCATGGGAACCTTTTGAATTGGTACAAAGGAGCAGAAAGAGCAAACTTAATGGGAGATAATATGTGAATAATGATTGCATTTGGGAATAAACTTTTTTTTAGTAAATATTCGTGACTAGTAGAATGCAAACTCACCTACATAGCTATTTTACCAGACTAATGACTTCATTTACACGCTGTTTATGAAGTCTGTGGGCTTAGGAGTTTTAAAGATAATATTTTTTCAGCTCAGGCATGGACTTTTTACATTGAAGAGTGGTAGTTGTAACTAAATATTGTCAGCGCTAGTAAAAGAGGTAGGGGTGTGTGTGTATATGTATGTGTGCACACACACATACACACACACTAAAGAAAGTACAAAGTTTGGAAAAGTTCCCAATCCGTGCTGATGAATTGGCATGCTTAAGGTCTACAGAATCAATGAAGGGAGATTTATGTGTATAAAAGTACAGCATAAGAGTAAACAAATAGTGATGTTTTGGGGACAAGACAAGGTTCTAGATGCCAGTATTTTAGCCTAACTAAAAGAGGAAAACAAACTAGATTTCATGATCAGATCATGCTCAGTATCTTAAGATGTAAAAATTAGATGATGGTGTAAATTATTTATTCTATAAATATTGAAAACCTACTATAGTTCATCTTTTATGGAAATAATTGAAGCATTAGTGATTTCCCCTCCTGGGTAAATTGATGTGTTTATTACTTAGAATGAAGCTGAGCTGCTGTAAGAACTAACTGGGTACCGGATAGCCTATATAAGTGGAGATGGACTGGATTGGTTTAAGTCCAATCTATCCCACATATTACCTATGTCATCTTGGGTGAAGTCTTTACCCATTCTGAGCTTCAGTTGTTGCTTCTAAAAGCATCTGTAATTGTATTTACCTCACAGAGTTGCTATGAGGATTAAATGAGTTTAAATGTATGTATGTATGTACTAGTGTGTCACCTAGTACAGTGCCTGGCATGTTATAGTGTTGTATAAGTGTATAGCATATCATCAGAACCATTATTATCATCATCATCTGATTTCCCTGTGTTCAATCTGGATCAGTTGTATGTAGCTCCTATATACTAGGCTGTTTTATGCTTCAATTTCACCTTCTTCTCCTTTTAGGAGGAAAATGTGAGATTGAAACCCTGTAATTGTGAATTTCTGTAAAAGCTTTATTTCACAGTGAGACAGTGAGTGAATTCAAGAGGGATAATTAGCTGTTTCCATTTTTAACAAAAATTTTGGCAAGATGATGAACAGATAGAAATATAAGCAAAATGAAAATAACCTTTGAGTCATTTGCTTCCATTAACAAGAACATATTGAATAGGGAGAGAGATTATGATTAAAAGTACATTGGAAAAACAACTTACATGAGCCCAAGTTCACACACAAAAATAACCCCTTAAATGTCATTCATTTGGAAAGGGTTTGAAGCATAATTAAAACTTAAAAATCCTAATAGAAGCTATGCAAGAAAAACCTTGAGATTATTGGTCATAGTCAGGTTTTACTTACAGTTTTTCTTATACTAACCATATTAATTCTCATACAGGTGAGAAATTTTGTGAACCTAATCAATGCGGAAAAGTCCTCGACCATAAATAAGAACACGTTCCTCATCCAAAATGCCTCACTGAGAGGATAACCTACATATGCACCCAATGTGGGAAGGTCTTCCCTCAGAAGTCTCTTGGCCAGGTGCCGTGACTCACGCCTGTAATCCCAGCACTTTGGGAGGCTGAGGTAGGAGTGCTCGAGCCCAGGATTTCAAGACCAGCCTGGGCAGCATAGCAAGACCTTATCTCTGATAAGACAAAAAAAGCAGAGACAAAAAATCAGCTGGATGTGGTGGTGCATACCTGTAGTCCCAGCTACTTAGGAGGCTGAGGTGGAAGGATCACCTGAACCCGAGGGGTTGGGGCTGCAGTGAGCCGTGATCTTGCCATTGCATTCCAGCCTGGGTGGCAGAGTGAGACCCTGACTGAAAAACAACAACAAAAAGAAGTCATACCTCTTCACACATCAGATTATTCATTCTGAGAAGAAGCCCTATGAATCCAGTGAATGTGAGAAAGCTTTCAGTCAATACTCAGGTTGCACCAGAGAATCCACACAGGAAAGAAACCCTTTAGATGTACTGAATGTGGACAGGCCTTCATCCAAAAGACATACTTGATTACACATGGAGTGCAGCCTTCTGAATGCGTGACTGTGGGATTTCCTTCCAAGTCCCAACTCCACGAGCATAGGAAAACCCACACAGGAGAAAAACCCTATATGTGCACAAAATATGAGAAAGTCTCACCAAAAAAATCAAATCTCCTTGCATACCAGAAGACTCACACTGGAGAGAAATTCTATCTATGTCCTGAGTATGGGAAGCCCTTCACATACAAGTCAGTTTTGATCACATAGCAGAGAATTCACATGGGAGAGAAGCTTTATGAATGTGGTGACCGTGGGAAAGCCTTCACAAGCAAATACCAGCTCCAGCAGCATCCGTAAATTCACACAGGAGAGAAGTCCTATGCATGCACTGAGTGTGACAAGGCCAAGATCAAGTCTGAATAAGCACGAGTACTCATCCTCGAGCTAAGCCTTATAAATGCAGTGACTGTGGGAAAGGCTACACCCAGAAATCAGCTTGCAGTATGCATCCAAGAAGTATTCCTACCCAAAAGAGAATCGATATGCTTCTTGACCATGAGAAAGCCTTCTCAGAGAAGTCAGATCTGAGTGTATGTTATAAAATGCCTGCAGCAGAAAAACCATGTGAATATAGTCATGAGAGGAGTTCAGAAGAGAAGCCCTATGAATGCATCAGAGCAACATCTTCCCATATTTGCACGTCCTCATTATGTGGAGTAGACACAGTTAGTGCTTCACCCTGATCCTTCAGCTGCTGCAAGTGCTGAAGCAAACAGCTTACACCTGAGAGTTTTTCCAGAGCCTTGCCCTTGGCCTGCCATAGCACCAACATGCCTGGAGATGCGTAGGGGGTTACTCTACCCTCTTGGGGGGTAGTCAGTGGTGGATTTATATAGGGATACAAGAGTACAGTTTCCTCCCTCAAGTCAGGACAACTTCACAGTACAATTTGCAAACCCGAGACCCCTCCCCATTCCCATACTCATTTGCCCTGAATCAGGCCAAGGCTTGACTCCACATGAAACTACATCTCATGATGCCTCTTTTTCCTTCCCTCTCCTCTTATTCCCTTACAGGTTCAGCCTAAAGAACATACTCTGAATAAATCATGTGCTTTCTTAGCCTCTATGTATATAAACCTGACCTAAGATAGTATCATGGAATCCATTGAACCCAACCAAGAAGAAACTGTTCAAGTTTGATGCTTTAGGAAAAGATTTCCCATAAAAAAGTATTATAATAGAAACTGATACCAAACTCTTTATGCAAAGGAATATGGAAAATTATATAAAGGGCTTTTCTGATTTCTGTGAAATTTTAAATATAGTGTAAACAAACTAAGTTCTAGGACAACTAAGTAGTATGTGTGATATATACATACCCTCAATTCAAGAGAATATGCTTCATAATACACTATCACAGGGGGTATAATATGTGTCCTAAATATTTTTGTAACCTGACATAATTGTGCCCATGAATTATGCTCTCTATTGTGTATTTCTAGCAAGATATTACACAATAAAACCATGATTTTGATTTATTTAGGTATATAAAAGTCAATGTTTATGCACATGTGTTAAATATAATTTTATCATACTAGCTTCTACGTCACAGTACTATTTCTTCTTACTTTAGACATTGTGTGGTTACATAAACACAATGCTATCTTCTTTTTTATTCCTGACACATAATAATTGCACATATGGATGAGGTATTATGATATTTTGATACATGCTTATAATGTGCAATCAGAGTAGCTGGGATATACATCATCATTTCCTTGTGTTGGAAATCTTTCAAATCTTCTCTTCTTGCTACTTTGAAATATACAGTAAATTAGTGTTAACTATAGTCACTCTACTGTGCTACCAAACACTGAAACTTTTTTCTTTTTTTATCTAACTGTATGTTTGTACCCATTCACCAATCTCTTTTGATCCCCTCTCCCTTCTGCCCTCTGGTAACCATCATTCTACTCTCTGCCTTCATAACATCAACGTTTTCACCTCCCACATATGGGATATTTAACTTTCTGAGCTTGGTTTATTTCACTTGACATAATGACCTCCAGTTCCATTCTTGCAAATAACAAGATTTCTTTTTTTTTTTTTTTTTTTTTGAGTTGGAGTCTCACTCTGTCACCCAGACTGGAGTGCAATGGCCGCTCCCGGCCACCGCAGCCTCGACCTGCTGGGCTCCGGCGATCCTTCCGCCTCAGCCTTCCAAGTAGCCGGAATTACAGGCATGCACTAACACGCCCAGCTGATTTTTTGATTTATTGTAGAGATGAGGTCTCACTGCCCAGGCGGGTCTCGAACCCGCGGGCTCAGGCAATCCACTCACCTAAGTCTCCCAAAGGCGCGGGATTACAGACTGAGTCACCGAGCCCGGCGAATGTTACTTTATATAGCAAAATATATTATATACTTTATATATATTATATATATTATATATTGTGGATGTGATGAAGTTAAGATTTTTTTTGGTCAGGGTCTTGCTCCGTTGCCCAGGTTGGGGTGCAGTGGCATGATCATGGCTCACCACAGCCTTGACCTTCTGGGCTCAGGCAATCCTTCTACCTTAGCCTTCCGAGTAACTGGGATTTCAGGCCCATGCCACCACACCTAGCTAATTTTTTTTTAATCAATATTTTTTATTATGATTTTGTGGGGTACAGTTAAGGATTAGGTGTACAATTACATTTCATTCAGGCACCCTGTTGATAAGAGGTGTTTCCCCATTCCCCAGACAGATATTTGCGACTGTTAATCCCATCCCCCTCCCCCCCCATAGTTTCCCAGTACCGTCAGTCATTTTCTTATAGTATTACATTGGATGTTCAAGGTCCATTATATGAGTGAGAACATGCGATACTCGGATCTTTGTTTCTGTGAGAGGTCACTCAGTATTATAGACTCTAGTTCCATCCAGGTTGCTGCGAAATTCATGATTTTGTTCTTTTTTATGGCTGCGTACTATTCCATTGTGTATATGTACCACATTTTTTTAATCCAGTCCTCTTTTGATGGGTAGCATGGTTGTTTCCAGGTTCTTGCTATTGTGAACACCGCTGCGATAAACATACGTGTGCAGGTATCTTTTTTATAGAGTGATTTGAGGTCTTCAGGGTGTATTCCCAGTAGGGGGATTGCAGGGTCATATGGAAGGTCAATTTTTAGAGCTTTTAGGAATCGCCACACTGCTTTCCACAGAGGTTGCACTAGTTTACACTCCCACCAACAGTGTAAAAGTGTTCCCTTTTCACCACACCCTCTCCAGCAGCTGTTATTTTTTGAGTTGTTCATAATTGCCATTCTGACTGGAGTTAGGTGGTATCTCAGTGTGGTTTTGATTTGCATCTCCCTGATGATTAGTGAGGTTGAGCATTTCTTCATGTGTTTGTTGGCTGCTCAAATGTCTTCTTTTGTGAAGTGTCTGTTCATATCTTTTGCCCATTTTATAATGGGGTTGTTTGTTTTTTCTTTTCAGCACGTTTGAGATCCTTGTAGATCCTTTGAGTTCCTTGTAGATGTTAAGCCTTTGTCAGACCTGGAGTTGGCAAATACTTTTTCCCAGTCTGTAGGCTGTCTCCATGCTCTCTTGATGGTTTTTTTGCCTAGCTAATTTTTAAACATTTTGTAGAAACAAGGTCTCACTATGTTGTCCAGACTGGTCTTGAACTCCTGGGCTCAAGCAATCCTCCTGCTTCAGCCTCCCAAAGTGTTGAAATTACAGGAGTAAGCCATTGCACTCAACTTAAGAATTTTGAGATGGAGGGATTATTCTGGATTATCTGGTAGGCCCTAACTGTAAACAGGAGTATTCTTTTTTTGGGGGGGGGTTGGAGTCTCACTCTGTCACCCAGACTGGAGTGCAGTAGCCACTCCCGATCACCCCAGCCTCAACCTGCTGAGCTCCGGCGATCATTCCGCCTCAGCCTTCCAAGTAGCTGGAACTACAGGCGCACGCTACCATGCCTGGCTAATTTTTGATTTATATTGTAGAGATGAGGTCTCGCTGCCCAGGCGGGTCTCGAACCCGCAGGCTCAGGCAATCCACTCACCTGAGCCTCCCAAAGGCGCGGGATTACAGGCTGAGCCACCGAGCCCGGCTGTATTTCTTTCATTTTTGATTTGTTGTAGAGATGAGGTCTTGCCAAGTTGCCCAGGCGGGTCCTGAATTTTTTTTTTTTTTTGAGTTGGAGTCTCACTCCGTCGCCCAGACTGGAGTGCAGTGGCCGCTCCCGGACACCGCAGCCTCGACCTGCTGGGCTCCAGCGATCCTTCCGCCTCAGCCGTCCAAGTAGCTGGAACTACAGGCGTGCGCTACCACGCCCGGCTCATTTTGATTTATTGTAGAGATGAGGTCTCGCCAAATTGCCCAGGCGGGTCTCGAACCCTCGGGCTCAGGCAGTCCACTCACCTCAGCCTCCCAAAGGCATGGGATTACAGGCTGAGCCACCGAGCCCGGCATTTTTTTTTTTTTTTAAGTTGGAGTCTTACTCTGTCGCCCAGGCTGAAGTGCAAGTAGCACGCTCCCCCCAACCACCGCAGCCTGGACCAGCTAGGCTTACGCGATCCTTCCGCCTCAGCCTTCCAAGTAGCTGGAACCACAGGTGTGTGCCACCACGCCCAGCTTATTTTTTGATTTATTGTAGAGACGAGGTTTCACCAAGTTGCCCAGGCGGGTCTCGAACCCGCGGGCTCAGGCAATTCACTCACCTCAGTCTCCCAAAGGCGGGAGATTACAGGCTGAGCCACCGAGCCCGGCTCAGAAGTATTTTTATAAGAGGTAGGCAGAAGCAGATTTGACTAACAGAAAAGGAGGAGACAGTGTAACCACTAAGGCAGATTTTTAGTGAGGTGTCCATAAGCTAAGGAATCCTAGCAACCATCAGACGATGAAAGAGGCAACAGATTGTTGTTGTTTTGCCACCCAGGCTGGAGTGCTGTGGCATGCTCACAGTTACTGCAGCCTTGACTTGCTGGGCTCAGGCGATCTTTCCGCCTCAGCTTTCCAAGTAGCTGGGACTACAGGCATGCGCCACCACGCCCGACTAATATTTTAATTTATTGTAGAGATGAGGTCTCACCAAGTTGCTCAGGCTGGTCTCAAAGCCCTGGGCTCAGGCAGTCCTCTCGTCTTGACCTCCCAAAATGTTGGGATTGTAGGCGTGAGCCACTGTGCTCAGCCCAGACTGTTTTCTAGAGCCTCCAGAGGGAGCACGACTCTGCTGACACCTTAATTTGGGGCCAGTGAAACTAATTTTGGAAGTCTGGCCCTTAGAACTGTTAAATGATACATTTCTGTGTTTTTTGTTTGCTTTTTTGGGTTTGTTTGTTTTTGTTTTTAAACAGAGACAGGCTGTGTTGCCCAGGCTAGTCTCGCACTCCTGGACTCATGCAGTCCTCCTTCCTTGGCCCCCAAAAGTACTGGGATTACAGGCATGAGCCACCGTGCCTGGCCCATTTCTGTTGTCTTAAGCCTACGTTTATGGTAGTTGGTTACAGCAGCTAATACAGATGGTTTGAGGGTAGAGTCGGGGATCATGGGAGGGATTTAGGGCTTCGCTTGGAGGTTATTGAGAATAGTTTGAGAACAGTTGAGAGGCCACTGCAAAACATTTGGGTGCAGTCGGAGCCATCAAAGGGAAGACTGAGGTGGGGCAGGGGGTCACTGGGAGGTGTAGTTGGGAGACTGCAGGAAGGTAAGAAGAGGATGCTTACAGGTAGCAATGGTATTAGAGGGAAGTTTCTGGTACAGTTGGGAGTTCTTGGAGGGTGGCTTGGATGGTATGGTTGGGAAGTATCAGATGTTTTGTGGGTATGGTTGCATGTAATCTAAAACAAGGTTGGGCATGATCGTCATTGAAGAGTGGGTTCTAGTCTGGGGCTGCAGCTGTAGAACCAAGAGAAGTTGGTTAGGGGGATTGAGAGGTAGGATTGGGACCGCAAAAGGGGGAATTTTGCAGTTGTAATTGTTGGAGAGTAGCTTGTGATCAGGCATGAGCCACTGCACCTGGCTAGAGCATTTTCACCACCCCAATAAGATCCCTAACCCTAACCCTAATCCTAACCCTAACCCTTTTAGTACTTTGGGAGGCTGAGGTGAGAGGACTGACTGAGCCCGGGGGTTCGAGACCCGCCTGGGCAACTTGGTGAGACCTCCTCTCTACAATAAATTAAAAATTAGCCGGGCGTGGTAGCACGCGCCTGTAGTTCCAGCTACTTGGAAGGCTGAGGCGGAAGGAATACTGGAGCCCAGCAGGTTGAGGCTGCAGTGGCCGGGAGCGTGTCACTGCACTCCAGTCTGGGCGACAGAGTGGGACTCCAACTCAGAAAAAAAGAAAAAAAAAAAAAAACAGAAATTTTTTTTCTCACCATTCTGGAGGCTGGAAGTCCAAAATCAAGGTGCCATCGAAGTGGCTCCCTCTGGAGGCTCTCAGGGAGAACCTATTAAATGCCTCTCCTATTTTATGCCTCTCCTAGCTTCTGGTGGCTCTGGCAATCATTTGAATTTTTTGATTTGTGGATGCATCACTTCAATCTCTGCCTCTGTCCTCACATCACCTTCTCTGTTTTTTTTCTCCTCTTATGTCTACTATAAGGATACTTATCATTGGATTTAGATCCCACTGGCTTAATCTGGGATGATCTCATCTCAAAATCCTTAATTTAGGTACATATGCAAAGACCCCTTTCCCAAATAAGATCACATTTACAGGTGCTAGGGACATCTGTTTTAGACATGGCCATTTAGAAACGGATTAAATTGGATATATACCTCACACCATACACAAACTCCAGAATGGATCAGAGACCTATCTAAATGTAAAAATGAAACTATATACAAGTATTAGAAGAAAACCTGGGTGTATTTCTTTCTAGCCCAGATTAACTGTGCCTAAAATTTGGACCCGATAACTTAGAGTAATAAGTCAGTTAATAGATGTAAAGCACTTAGAACTATACATGCAATGAGTAAATGCTTGACGAGTGGAGGACATGCCCCTAAGATTTCTAAAGGTTGTTTGTTTCCCCTCCACCTTGACTCCTCCTTCCATCTCCCTGTGGTAGCACTCAAGAGTGAAACTTTACCGCCCTGACTTCTCCTCTCTTTCTCCAAGTGGTAGTGCCCACATGGGTACTATACCACCCTAAACACCCTCACGATCATTAGAATTATTTACCTGAAGGGAACAATATCACCCTAACACCTCCTCCTTCTCCTCCAGTGGTATCTCCCAGTAGCTTACTGTACCTTCCTGACTTTCCCATTACCTCCACAGTAACACTCAGAAGAGGATGATCCCATCTTGAATTTTTACCTCTATCCCACAATTATCTCTTGGGAGTTCATTCCTCTGCCTTGTCCCCAGATGAGCACTAGAGTGCTCATCCTGGAGCTAAACCTCATAAATACAGTGACTATGGGAAAGGCTACACCCACAAATCAGCTTCCAGTATACAACCAAGTATTCCCCCCAGAAAGAGAATCTGTATGCTTCTTGACTATAAAAAAGTATCTCAGCGTCTATAAATACCACAGATCTCTATAATTCAGATCCAGAGATCCCCTACTCCAGGAATCCTGCCTAGAGAAGGCCAAAGCTCTGGATCCCTGACCCTTTTGGGAAAAAAACAAACAAGGCAGCCTCCTTATTTTGTGTGTAATGGACACTTTTCCAAGATGGAAACTCCCCACGGAGAAGCTCACTTAACAGTTCTGCTATGTTCCCTGCCTGAAAACACCACTTATGAAGGCCAAACACATACTAGCTGTGCCATATTGACTATTGACCCTCTGTGACATTCATAATGCGCCTAAGTGTGTGCAAAACCAAAACCACAGCTTCAGAAGGGGTGGTGCCCAAAGGTCAGGACTCCAAGTAACAGTGGCTTTCAGTGCAGGGGTGTTACTACAGGAAGATCTCCAAGGTTTCAAAAGTTTAGTGCCCAAGGAGTACTGAGATGAGTTGAGATCTGTGATGTGGTAGGATGATAGGTGTTTGTGGGGCAGTAATAAATTTCAGAAAATACTTTAGAGGACTTCAGCTTCAGCTCCAAGTTGAAGAGAGTTGGAAAGATACCACTTTCATCCTTACAACAAGAAAAAAATGTAGATAAGTTGGAAATTAACAATCAACAGAACCCATCAGAAAACTGAGGTCACAGGACAAATAACTACTGTATTGTAAAATCTGGAAAGAGACAGGCAACTTCAGGAAAAACAGGACATGAGTATTTGCTTACCTGGGGCAGATGCCAACGGAATGCCATATAAGTTAGTAATAAGTTTAAGGCAGAACTTCTAATGAACTGTTAAGGGTCAAGTGTGGACTGGTGTGGGAAGTTCCTGGAGGCTGCAAACATGCAAGCAGTTTCCACCCCTTTCAGGATTTTCCTTCAGGATTCTGCAAGACCCTTACAGTGAGAGAGTCCAAAGAAAGTCGTTCCCTTTCATGGTACTGACTGGGAGAGGGAAAAAGAAAACATTCAGAAATCCACTCAGATTCATTTCCTCTTAAGAGCAAAAGGGTTCATCTGCAGGGAAAATTATTCAAAGCCTATATCCTGAGGATACTGGTGAAATTCTACTGCAGCTGGAGGAAGGGAATAAGGACTAAAATCAAGCCCCACCCCCGACCCTACACACCACAAACACAGGTCCACAGTGCCTGCCAAAGACTGAGGCTTAATCAGAACATCAGAGGTGACCTTGACACCCAGCCCTACCAGTCACACTAACAACAAAGTAACTGGGATACAGCTGTGAGAATTACAAGAGAAAAATTGTTTCTGGGGTGCAGAACAAAAAGATCCAAAGCCAAGGGGAGACAAAAACAAGCTATTGCTGGAAGAATTTGAAGTTTTTGGTGCCCATAGCAACCGCGAACAGTAAACCCAGTTCCACTCCTGATTAGATAAACACAGATTACCACAGAAAAGGCCTAGCAAAAGGAAACATATGCTCTTATCCAAGCATAACAAAATATTTTATTATGTCTCTGAAGTGACAAAGCAATAATCAGAACCAAGCTTCAATATGAAACAAGCATTGAAATCATAGAGAATTTAAAATAACTACGAATAAGGCTGACTATTGTTTACAATAATCTATTGTATAATTCAAAATAGCTAGAAGATAATAATTCAAACGTTTCTAGCATAAAGCAAAGAAATATTTAAGGTAATGGATATCCCAATTACATTGATTTGATCTTTACAAATTATATGAATGTATTAAATTATCAGATATACCCCAAAATATGTATATCTATTGTGGATCAACAAAAAATTAAAAAAATTAAATAAAAATGTTAAGCTATGATTAATATATTAAAGGCTCTAAAGCTAAAGTTAGACAATACACATGATCAGACAAGAAATTTCAGCAGAGAAGTGAAAACTAAGAAAGACTCAAATGAAATGCTATAAATGAAAACAGAGTAATGGAAGTAAAGAATGGCTTTCATGAGTTCATCAGTGGACTGGATACAATCAAAGAAAGAAATCAGTGAACTTGAACGTAGGTCAACAGAAATGATCTATTGAAACACAAAGAGAAAAGACCATGAAGAAAACATAACATAACATACAAGAGCTGTGGAACAATATCAAATGATGTAATTAATATATGTGTACTTGTAATCCCAGAGGAAAAGAAAGACAGAATGGAGCTGAAGAAAAATGTGAAAAAATAAAGGCCAAAAGTTTTCCAAAAATAATAACAGACACCAAACCACAGATCCAAGAAATTCAGAGACCACCCAACAGGATAAAAACAAACAAACAAGCAAAAACCCACACCTAGATAGGTAATATTCGAACTGCTGAAAACCAAAGACAATGAGAAAAATCTTGAAGGTAGTGAAAAGAAAAGGCACATTACTATGGAAAAACAAGGACAAGAATTAGAGCAGACTGCTTGTGACAATAGAGTTACATCCTTAAGTTATTGAAATAAAAATATCAATATAGAATTCTATATCCAGTGGAAATATCCTTCAAAAGTGAAAGAGAAATAAAGATTTTTTTTTCAGGAAGTCATGAACTGACACAATTCATTGCCAGCAGTCCTACTCTACAAGACATGTTGAAGGAAAAGAAATGAGTATTGGAAATTAAATGAATGAAGGCAAAATGTAATATTATCTTCCTTATGTGTAATTGATTTAAAATATGACTGATTGTTTAAAGCAATAATAGTAACAGTGTATTGGGTTTTTATAGCGTATGTAAATATACAATGTACTGTTATAAGGTCCTTTACTACTCGTGAAGCATTCCAGTGTTATTCGAAGGTGGACTCAGATAATATTTAAACATATACTGTAAACCCTAGGATAACCACTTTAAAAGTGTTTTAAAACAGATATAAGTTGTAAGGCAATGGAACCATAAATAATGCTCAATAAAATATGGAGAAAACAGAAAAAGAAGAAAAAAGAAACAAAGAACAAATGCAACAAATAAAAAATAGCTGGCATGGTGGTAGATTGTAATCTAAATATACCAATATCATGTTGAGTGTGAATAGGTTAAACATACCAGTTAAGAAATCGATATTGTCAGATTGGATAAAAAAGCAAGACCTACAAGAAGCACACTTTAAGGTTTAGATAGTTTAAAAGTTAAAATATAGAGAAAGATACATTATGCAAACACCGAACAAGAGAAAGTTGAAGGAGTTATATTAATTTCAAAGTAAACTTCAGAGCCAGGAACACTATGAAGGATAAAGAAGGACACTGCATTATGTTAAAGGGACCAAGTCTTCAAGAAGACATAACAGTCCTAAATGTGTATGCAACTAACAACAGAGCTTCAAAAGTCATGAGAGAAAATAGATGGAAATGAAAGGGAAATAGATAAATCCACATTTCTATTTAAAAGGTTCAACGCTCTTCTCTCAGTAATAGGTAGAACACATAGGTGGAAAATCAGTAAGGATATAAATAAACCAAATAGGCTGAATTGATATTTATAGAACATGCTACCAAATACCGGCAAATTATACATCTTATCAAGTGTCTATGGGATATGCCAAAACTGACCATACTGTGGGCCATAAAACAAATCTTAGCAAATTTAAAAAAAAGTCATACAAAGAATATTCTCAGACCATAACAGAATTAAAGTAAAAATCAAGAACAGAAAGATACCTGGAAAATCTTCCAAATATTTAAGAATTAAGCAATATACTTCTAAATAATCCATAAGCCACAGAAATTTCAAGAGAAATTAAAAATAAGTTGAATTTTTTTTTTTTTTTGAGTCGGAGTCTCACTCTGTCGCCCAGACTGGAGTGCAG
>NW_007234398.1:2000-17183 GCF_000164805.1 Carlito syrichta | reverse complement strand
CTGCCCAGGCGGGTCTCGAACCCGCAGGCTCAGGCAATCCACTCACCTCAGCCTCCCAAAGGCGCGGGATTACAGGCTGAGCCACCGAGCCCGGCTTAAGTTGAATTAAATGAAAATTAAAATACAATTTATCAAGATTTGTGGAATGCAGAGGAAGCAAGAGAGTAGATGGACATTTATAGTATGAAATGTATATATTAGAAAAGTGAATTACCTGAACTAATAATTGACATTTATACATTAGGAAACAAGAGAAAAAGAATAAATTAAACGTTAAGCAAGTAGAAGGAAAGAATAAAAATTAAAGGTGAAATCAATGAAATTGAAAATAGGAAATACAGAAATCAATACAACCAAAAGATGGTTCTTTGAAAAGATGATAAAATTGATAGACTTCTAGTCAGGCTAACCAAGAAAAATAGTCAAAAGAGGAAACAATCCAAATGCCTATCAACTGATAAATAGGTAAAGAAATGCAGCACACCCATAAAATGGAATATTATTTGGCAACATAAAGGAATGAAGTATTAATTCGTGCTACGATATGGATGACACCTCGAAAACAACATGCTAAGTGACAGAAGCCAGTCACAAAAGACAGACAGTATGTGATTCCATTTATATGACACGTCCAGAATAAGCAAACTCATAAGGAGAAACAATAGATTAGTGGTTGCTAGAGGCTGGAGAAAGGAGAAAAAAGGAGGAATGACTGGTAATAAGCACACACTTCTTTTTGGGTTAATGAATACTCATATGTTCTAAAATGGTGATGTGGTGATATGGTGATAGGGTGATATAAAGTCTCTGAGCACTGTACACTGAAGTGTACACTTTATTTATTTATTTATTTATTTTGAGTTGGAGTCTCACTCTGTCGCCCAGACTGGAGTGCAGTGGCCACTCCTGGCCACCGCAGCCTCGACCTGCTGGGCTCCGGCGATCCTTCCGCCTCAGCCTTCCGAGGAGCCGGAATTACAGGCATGCGCTACCACACCCGGCTGATTTTTTTTTTTTTTTTTTTTTATTGTAGAGATGAGGTCTCGCTGCCCAGGTGGGTCTCGAACCCGCGGGCTCAGGTAATCCACTCACCTCAGCCTCCCAAAGGCGCGGGATTACAGGCTGAGCCACCGAGCCCGGCTGAAGTGTACACTTTAAAATAGTAACTGCTATGGTATGTAAATGATATGCCAATAAACCTGTTATTTAAAAATATACTACGAATATAAGCCTAACAAAATATGTGCAGCATATGTGCTGATAAAACACTGATAACAGAAATGAAAGAAGATCTAAATATCACTCATAAGCAGACCCTGAACATTTACTGTAATATATAAGAAAGGGATTGGCAGTAGCGGGACACTGCCAGGGGAGGGAGGGGGGACACATAACATCAATAAGGGGACCTGATCTCAAGCCAGGCGAAGTGGGGACAAAGGGAGGCACAGGTAATACGATGACCATTTATACACCTAATCCTCAATTGTATGTCCCCATCTATAAAGTAATTTTAAAAAAATAAAAAGTAGATCTAAATAAATGAAAAGATAAGTCATGCTCAGGAATTCCCAGATTCAATATAGTTAAGATTTCAGTTCTCCCCAATGTGGCCCATAGGTTCAGCCCAATCCTAGTCAAAATTCCAGTAAGCTGTTTTGTTGATATCAACAAACTGGTTTTAAACAGCAAAGAAACTACAATAGCTAATACAATTTTGAACGAGATCAAATTTGGTGTGCTCACATTACCTGATTTCAGACCTGGTATAAAGGTCATCAAGACAGTGTGACATTGTCCTTCCCCAGTGCCTGGGGAGGGAAGATAATCAAACAGGTCCCGAGCAGGCATGTACTCCTGGGCAAAGATGTAGCACTCCTCTGTCTCAAAGACCACATCAAAGACCTTGACGGTAAAGGGGCTGGAGGAGAGGCTGTCGGCGATGCTCACCTCCCTCAGGAAGCACGTCAGTTTGACTTTGCCCTTGTTCACAAACTTTAGTGCCGTTTTCATGCCTGCGCAACGTAAAGGAATGAAGTACTGATTCATGCTACGATATGGATGACACCTCGAAAACAATATGCTAAATGACAGAAGCCAGTGACAACGGACAAGGGGGGGCCCAGGCAGCATGACTGTCCTCATCTTACAGATGGGAACAGACCCAGAGAGAGGAAAGGACTTGCCTAAGGCCATGTAGCAAGGCAGGATCAACATGGGCCTTCCTCACCCAGTCTGCAGCACTCCAGGAGGAGGGTGACAAAGAGGACCTCTGCGTCCTCCACCTGCTCTCATTTTGTCCTGCCATGGTAAATACTTATGTATCATATCTGTCTCCCCAGCCAGAGCAGAGCTCTCTGAGCACAGGAACCTCTGTCTTGTTCTTCCCTGTGTCTCCATGCATGTGTGTCTTCAGATTCTGGCACATAGTGAGTGCTCAGCAGATAACTATTAAATGGATGGATGGATAAGAAGACGTGAGACACTACAAGACCCACATCCCCAATCTGTGCTTGGGCAGGCATCTATACCATTCGGTGCATAGCTGCGTAATGCATACACATGTCCACAAAGCACTTACACATCGCAGGCCTGGCCTTCAGCACTTCACATTCACAACTCACACTAATGGGCACTATTGTTATCCTATTGTACGAAGAAGGAAACCCAAGCACAGAGAGGTTAAGTCACTTGCCCAAGGTCACACAGCAAGCAAGTAGCTTCTCCTGCTGCCCTCCTGCTGCCCTCGGTTGGCACAGAGCCCTCTACCCCAGGTTGTGTGGCTGTGGGAGCTCACACAGACTCCGTCTCTCTCTGGCTGGCTGAGTAGGCACTGCTGTGAGCTATAATGTGGGAGGCATCAAGCTCAGTGGTTAAGCCACAAGGCTCTGGAGCTGACTACTGGGGTTATCCTAGTTCAAACCCTCTGTAGCTGCATGACCTTGGCTAAGTGACTGAATCTGTCTGTCTTCACCAGAGAAATGGAGATGGCCAGACTGACCTCACAGGGTCATCTCCCCCCATCCTTTAAGCATGGTACTCTGTTCCCAAGGACCCACCCTCAGTACCCCATCCACCTCACTGGGGTCAGCTATCACCAACATGCTGGGGATTCCTCAAATGCCACTGCCAGCCCCACCCTCTCTCCTGAGCCCCAGAAGTCCCTGGACACACCTCCTTGCCTGTCTCAAAGTTATTCCACATGGCCCCAAAACAGCCCCCCTTCAAGCCTGGGGACTCGCCTCCAGATTCCTCTCTTGCCCTATCTGCCCAGTCTCCTTCCTGGATACTTCCGGCTTCATTCCCTCCACCTGGACCACCAACCCTGCCTCCTTGCTGTCCTCCTGGCCCCCAAAGAGAATACCAGAGAGCCCCAGTCAAGCTGGAACACTGACTATGGACCTCCACCCATCCCAGGCTTACCACCCTGCCACCCTGCAGACATTCACCCGTGCCCTCGTAGGCGACCAGATCAACCTTTCCATGGGTGCCTTTGCCAAACTCCCAGACAAGCTCATAGTGATTGGTGATATCACTGGCAGCCAATGTGCAGAGAGTGCACACCTGTGTGTCTTCAGTGAGAAGGGGCACACCTGCGTCAGGCCCAGGGGCGGTCCCCGGCCCACAGCAGGGCAGGGAATGGGGTGGCTCCTGCTCTGGACACCCATGCACATCTCCCTATTGTGTGGGGGGATGGTGAGCATGAAGTGTAACAGCAAGCCAGGATCCCCTCCTCCATCCCTTCCTGCCTCCCCAGCTCCCAGAAAACTTGAGGCTAGGCCCAGATGCCAGGCCCGAGATAACCACAAGAGGGCAACAGGCATCTTTGTCACATCACCCTCCCCAAAGCTTGAGGGGCCAGGCCTGAGCCAGCAGTCATGGTCCCCAGCCTTTGTACTTGGGTAGTACTGACCCATCTGCCTGATGCTGTCACCCACACACGATGTCAGGTAAGGTCTCCATGTTTATGTCACACAGACACGGTCAGATACCGAGTTCACATGGGCGCTCCCATTCACAAGTATTGATGAAACATCTGCTGCTAGCCAGGGCTCTCCAAAACCCTGGAACGCAGCCCTGAGCAAACACCCGAGAATCCCTACCCTCATGGGGCTTACATCCTAGGGGGAGATGGACAGTCAACATAGTGACCACATGAATTACATATTATGATCAAAAGTGATATGGGCTGTCCAGAAAATAAGGTGGGGGAGGGGGAGGGGAGGCCTGAGGGGTAGCTGCAGCATCAAGTACCCCAGCCACATGGTCTCAGGCCAAACCAGCAGGATGGTGCAGATGTGGCCACCACCACACACACGGCCACACACCACCACAGCCCTGCAGTGCCTCCTTTACCGCAGACGACAACACAGTCCTGCTCAGGTACACATACTACAGCTGCAGTCCCAAGGCTCCACCCAGCTCCCTCCTCCCAGACCCCAGGACAGAGCACCTATCCCACAAACCCTCCCCCACCTAAATACCCAGCCTGACTAACTTTGTCAGTGTCCACACAAGCTGGAGTGGTCTTCCTCACAACTACTGAGTTTGTCCCCAAATAGACTGTTGTCCTAGATTCTACCTGTTGGTGTTGGGGGGTGGACAGAGAGCTGCGGGGGTGGGCTGACTCTTAAAGGCTCTGAGTGGGTGACAGTGAACTAACTCCTGATCCACAGCCTTCATTTCTTTTTTCCCCTTATTTTATTTCACTTCATTCTTCTACAGTTCTATTGAAGTATATTTGGTGTACAATAAACTATACATATTACATATACATATTTACAGTGTAAAAAACAATGGTGTGATATTGTCAAAAGGACAGATCAATGGAACTGAATAAGAAGTCCAGAAAAAGACCCAAACAAATTAGTCAACTCACCTTTGAGAAAATGAATTGCAAAGGCAATTCAATGCCTAAGGGATCATTTTTGTAACAAATGATGCTGGGACAATGGCACATTCATATTTTTAAAAATTTTAGGGAACTTGACGCATACCTCACACATTGTACAAAATTTACTCAAAATGGATCATAGACCTAAATACAAATCATAAAAATATAAAACTTCTAGAAGGAAATATAAGAGAAGATCTGCATGCCATTGGGTGTACCAATGAATTTTTAGATATAACAGAATACATAAAGAAGTCTTGACACTAAACATTTTTTAAAAGCCTCATAAAAATATGGGCAAAATGTCTGAACAGATACCTCAACAAAGAAGATATATGGATGACAACTAAGCATATGAAAAGATACTCAATATCATTTATCATTTGAGAAATGTCAATTAATTTTTTGTCTTTTTTATTTCAATAGCTTTAGAGGGCACAAATAGTTTTTGGTGACATGGTTGCATTATATAGTGGCAAAAAAGCCTGGGCTTTAAGTATACCCAACTCCCCCACCTGTTCATGCTGTACCTGATAGGTGATTTTTCATCCCTCCACCTCTTTGCCCCTCCCCTTTCTCAGTCTCCAGTGTCCATTATACCATTCTCTATGCCTTTGCAGATCCTTAGTCTAGCACATATAAGTGAGAACATGAGGTGTTTGGTTTTTCATTCCTGAGTTAGTTCACTTAGGATGATGTGAACCGTTCATGCAATTTTATTCCAGTTGCTGCAAAGACATTTCATTCTTTTTGATAGCTGAAGAGTATTCCATAGTATATATATACCACATTTTCATTATCCACTGATCATTTGATGATGTGCATTTAGGTTGATTTCACATCTTTGCAATTGTGAATTGTGCTTGTGTCTTTTTTATATAACAACCTCTGTTCCTTTGGTTAGTTACCTAGTAGTGGTAATAGGATTTTTATCTGGTCAGCCTGGGCTCCAAGAGTGTCGGCTCAATGGGTTGGTGAACCTGACTCTAAAGAGTGTTGGCTTTAATGAGCTGGCAAGCCAAGCCCCAGGAGTATCAGCTCTAATGGGCCAGCAAGCCAAGCCCTGAGAGTGTTGCTGATTGGGTGAACTGGCAAGCCAGCCCCCAGAAGTGTCTTAGCTTCAGAGTTTTGCCTTCTGCTGGCAGCTCTCCCAGGTGTGCAGCTCTTCTGCAATGATCTTCTGCAGCTCAGCAGCTCTTCAGGTCTGGGTTCTTGTCTTGCACTCATGAGGAATGAGGGGCACAGACGGCCAGAAGGAAAACAGGATTTATTGAGAAAACAGTAAAGCTCCCACAACGGGAGGGGACCAGAGGGGTGTGCCAATCTGGGGCTGAAACCAGTTGCTTATATAGCCCTAAGACCGAGCTGATTGACTGGTACTAGCGAACTGATTGGTTGGCACTAGCTGTGCTGATTGGTGAGTACTAAGAACCAATAGTGAGCTAATTGTTCAGCACTTAGCAGTGAGCTGATTGGCTGTTTTTTAATCCTGGCAGTGAGTATTTTCTTGCCCTAGGCTGCAGGGCTTGCAGCCTGTTTACCAACGTGAGTGTATCAGTCCAAGAGGCCTGACAAGATGAGGTAAACACATTCCATTTTATTCCTCTTGATAATCACAACAAATTTAGACACTATGTTGTTACTGGGGGGCCTGCCCTGTCTGTCTGCCTAGCTTTTCTCTAGCTATCTCCCCTTTCAGTGGGATTACTGGATCAAGTGGTAGATCTACTTTTAGTTCTTTGAGAAATCTCCACCTATTTCCATAGAGCTTGTACTAATTTACACTCCCACCAACAGTGTATAAATGTTCCCTCTTCATCACATCCGCGCCAGCATCTATTGTTTTTAGATTTTTTAATAATGGCCATTATGACTGTTGCAAGGTTGTTGGAGTCCTGCTCCCACTAGGGTGTGAAGTTTCCTGAAGGAGAGATGGAATAGGCGAAAGAAGGAACTTACAACGAAATGATATACTTGAACACCTGCTTGCAGGACAGATGTCATTTAATGTTAGTTAACAGAAAGCTTTTATACCATTCGTAAAGGGGCAAGACAAAGAAAATTCCTTCACGTACATATCCTTTAAAAGTTACCACCATCTAGTGATATTAGAAGCAACAAACAAGCCAAGAACACTATCTACTTTCAGTCAATGAGTCTTATTCATAAAGCCAAAAATGATAGTTTTAGTACAAAGTCCTGAATTACAGTCCTTGAAATGTCTCAAGAAAGTTTCCACGTGCACATTTCTCCATGTATCAGGAGTTTTCTCTCTGGGGTTTCTATGACCTTCAAAGCTTTGTAATTACCTCTCTTGTCCAGGTGTCTTCGTTACTTTTCTCTTATCCTGCAGTGTTTATTTCTAAAGAAAACTCAAAAAAAGCTTTTAGTGATGTTTCCCAGGCCCCCATGGTTGCTCTCTGTATTTAGTGAATTTATCATTAAAGTATCCAATTAGTATATTATGAATTCAGTGAAAACCCACTCCATAAACGTTAACTTAAAATTTTAACTATTGAATTAAGTAAAAACCTTAATGATTAATCTTCATCCTAAATCTGTGAAAACAGTGTTATAAATCACCTACATAACTCCTGGATAAGTGTTAGAACTTATAATGAACTCATAATGAACTTACTATAAATTTGTGCTTCTAAAAAACCTTATGTCTAAACACTAAACTACATAATTCTAAATCAAATAAGGAGTGAATATACTTATATCATTTTTCCTCAAGCAATATCTAGTAACTTATAACCAAGTAAGAGAAAGCATTCTTGATGTGCTTCAGAGTTTAACCCTTGCATACGTTAGAAAAGGCCAAATGGCATAGTGGGAAATGGAAAAATGAACCATGACATTCTCAGGTTAGCTGTGAGTACTTCACATAAACGTGTTGTTCTCTTCATGCTCGACTGTACAGAATTCTTCAGTCATGCAAACAGCAAAGACGGAAGACAGAAGGGCCTCAGCTGCCCAGACTCGCTTTGCAGCCAGGGGTCCTCAGCACACCTGGACTTTGTCAATCAGGCGGGCCTCCAAGGTTGGCTCCCAACATAAGGTGGTTTCTCACTGTAGTTGTAGTTTGCATTTCCCTGACAATTAGTGAGGTTGAAAATTTTTCATATGTTTGTTGGTCATTTGTATATCAAGAAATGCCCCTATTAAAACCACAAAAAGATACCACTACACACTTATTAAAATAGCCAAAATCCTGGCTGGGTGTGGTGGCTCACATCTGTAATCCCAGTACTTTGGGGAGGCTGAGGCAGGAGAATTTCTTGAGCCCAGGAGTTTGAAACCAGCCTAGGCAACACATTGAGACCTCATCTCTACAAAAAATAAAAATAAAAATTAGCCAGTTATGGTGGCACATGCCTGTAGTCCCAGCTACTCAGGAGACTGAAATGGAAGGATCACCTGAGCCTGGGAGGTCAAGGCTTCCTTGAGCCATGATCATGCCACCACACCCGGCCTGAGCGACAGAATAAGACTCTGACTCAAAAAAATAGCTAAAATCCAAAACAAATGCAATACCAAATGCTGGGTAAGGATGTGGAGCAATAGGAACTGATTTTCTGCTGATGCTGATGGGAATGCAAAATAGTACAGCCACTTTGGAAGACCATTTAGCAGTTTCTTATGAAGTTAGACAGAGATTTAGTGTAATAGCCCCATAATTGCACTCCTAGATATTTACCCAAGTGAATAGAAAACTTGTGTTTGACAAAAATCTGTGTATGAATGCTTATAGCATCTGTATTCATACTCACCAAAAACTTGAAGCAACCAAGATGTCCTCCAGTGGGTGAATGACTAAACAAATTGTAATAAATTTATAAGATGGAATACTATCCAGCAATAAAAAGAACAATCTGCTGATTCTTGAAATAACGTGGATGAATGTTAAATGCATTTTGCAAAGTGAAAGAAGCTAGATCCCAAAATCTAAATATCATATGAACCTATCTTTCTTTTCCTTTTCCTCCTCCCTCCCTCCCTCCCTCCCTCTCTCTCTCTCTCTCTCTCTCTTTTTTGGAGTCAGGGTCTCGCTCTGTCACCCAGACCGAAGTGCAGCAACATGATCATGGCTCACTGCAGCCTCAACCTCCTGGGCTCAACCTCCTTCTGCCTCAGCCTCCTTAATACCTGAGACTACTGATGCACCACCATGCCCACCTAATTTTTTGGAATTTTTTTGTGGAGACCTAGGCTGCTCTTGAACTCCTAGAGTCAGGCAATCCTTCCGTCTTGGCCTCCCAAAATACTGGGATTACAGATGTGAGCCACCACGCCTGACCACATAAGTCTATCATATGACATTTTGGAAAAAGCAAAACTACATGAATGGAATAGACATCAATGATTTGCAGAGGTAGGGACAAAGGGAGGGGTTGACTAGGGGATGCATGGCACCCCATTTTTAGTGTAGGAGAGCTGTTCTGTTACAGTACAAAGGGGAGTAGATACATGACCTACACCTTTGTCACAACACATAGAACTGTCTGCAAATCAAAACTTCAGTCATGATGTCAAGGATGGAATGCAGATGGTGACAAATGAATCTAACCATATTACAAATGTGTGACATAACATCACTGAAAGGAGTGGGGGGGAAATTGACCTAAGTGTCTTTGGAAAACAGTGTTTTGCCTGGAAGCTGTAAGATTACAGGCAAAGGGAACTATACATAGGAAACTGTATTCTACTTCAAAAATATGTTTCCCATGGGAGTGCAGGTAACCAATGCTGAAAGTGCCTCTCGTGCATGCTGGGCTTGAACCAATAAGCAAATGGGTGGCAGAGAGCAAAAGCCCTCTGCCTGTCCTCACTGCCAGAGATGGAAAACCCCATCATGAACCCTGTGTGAATTCATAAAGGTCAGTAGAAAATCATATTTCCTTTATAACATATACATATGAATGTATATACACCATAACCATATCACATAAGTATCAAAGCATATTGGATGTACTTCATCTTTTTCTTTTGAATGTTTTCCCCCCATACAGATGAATAGAAGTTCTCATTTGAAGAAATTGGTCACTATCTATCACATTCTGATCTGTTTTTTCATATCTGTCTTGATCCTTTGATTTTTTTTTTTTTTTTTGAGTTGGGGTCTTACTTAGTCACCAGGAGTGCAGTGGCATGATCACAGCTCACCACAGCCTTGAACTACTAGGCTCAGGCAATCTTTCTGCCTCAGTCACCCGAGTAGCTGGGACTACAGGCATGCACCACCATTCCTGGCTAATTGTTTGATTTATTATAAAGACGAGGTCTCACTATGTTGCCCAGGCTGATCTCAAACTCCCATGCTCAAGTGATCCTCCCACCTCAGTCTCCCAAGGTGCTGGGATTATAGGCTTGAGCTTGATCCTTTGAATTTTTAAAGACATCTTTTAATATATAATTAGAAAACAATGTTTATCTTATCAAAATTGCAGGCCTTTTCCAATATGACTTCTGAGTTTCCTCTTGTACACGAAGGAATCCTCCTCCCTGCCAGCACCACCAAGGTTTTACAAAGATATATTCCTAAATTTTCTTGTGATATCTGTTGTGGGATGGATTGTGTCTCCCAGAAAAGATTTGCTGGAGTCCTAATCCCAGTACCTCTGAATGTGACCTTATGTGGAAGTAGGGTCATTGCGGATATAGTTAGTTAAGATGAGGTCCTACTGGAATAAGGTGGGCCCCTAACCCAACATGACTGGTGTCATAAGAAGATGCCCATGTGAAGACACAATGACACACAAGGAGAATGTCATGTGAAGATGGAGCCAGAAACTGGAGTTTTGCTACCACAAGTCAAGGAATATCTAAGGCTACCAGAAGCTGGAAATGGCAAGGAAGGATTCCCCCTGGAGCCTTCAGAGGTAGCACAGCCCTCCCAATACCTTGATTTCAGACTTCTAGCTGCCAGAACTGTGAGAGAATACATTTCTGTTGTTTTATACTGCCCAGTTTGTGATACTTTACTACCGAAGTCCTAGGGCGCTGATACAACATCCTTTCTATATAAAGTTTTCTACAATACTCAATTCTGCTGGAATTTGTTATTGTGTGTTGTGTGAGGTGAGGATTCTCTTTTTCTAGATGGATGTCTAGTTACACTTGCTTCATTTACATAATGAACTGCCCTGTACTCCAGCAACCAAACACAACTTGTATGATATATATTGCTAAGAATTTAAATCAAATTCTGAATGTTTTGAATTTACCACTTGCAATTTACTAGTCCAGTTATCTATTCCTGTTTTAATTATATTGATATTCATAGTAAGTTTTAATATCTGATAGTTCAAGTGCTCCCTTCAGAATTACTCTACTTTGTATTCTTAACTATTTCTGCACATTTATGCTTACATATCAACTTCTATATTATCAAGTTGGAAAAGAACTTGAATTCTGATTGGAAGTTAATTACCTTAATATAGTAAATATTGGAAGATTAACATTTTTTCTTCTATAGTCATCTTAACCAGGTATATGACATTTCACTCATTTATTTAGTTTTAGAATTACATTCTACAAAACTATATTAATTTTTAATCTGTTGCAGATGCTTCTTGTATATTTCATATTTTTATCATTGTTATGAATGGGGTAGTTTCCCTGCCCCATCTATTAACTAGTAGTGTCAGGAAAATCTATTTTTCTCATTTTCCCTCGGATCTCAGCACCTTATCAAATCCCCCTGTTCTGGTAATTTTTTACTAGAATCTCTTCAATGTACAGAATTATATCATGGACTTATGATTCTAGACAAGATGAGGTAAACACATTCCATTTTATTCCTCTTGATAATCACAACAAATTCAGACAAAACATGTCACTTTCCAGAAGACTTCAAAACATAGAGAAGAGAAGGTAGGGCAGCTAGAGATCTCTGCAGTTCAAGAACAACCTCACAGCAAGTTCCCTGAAGCGTTTCCTTTCCTCCTGTATATTCTAGCCTAGACACTAGAGAAGTCAGAGCCCAGAAACACCAATGGGTGCAGAGAAAACACAAGCCCCAAGAAAAGCCTGCACTCCCTAAGCCAAAACGAACAGGAACACGGGGCCCATCAGGTCAGAACACTTTTTTTTTTTTTTTTGAGTCGGAGTCTCACTCTGTTGCCCAGACTGGAGTGCAGTGGCCGCTCCCGGCCACCGCAGCCTCGACCTGCTGGGCTCCGGCGATCCTTCTGCCTCAGCCTTCCGAGTAGCCGGAACTACAGGCATGCACTACCACGCCCGGCTGATTTTTTGATTTATTGTAGAGATGAGGTCTCGCTGCCCAGGCGAGTCTCGAGCCCGCGGGCTCAGGCAATCCACTCACCTCAGCCTCCCAAAGCGCGGGATTACAGGCTGAGCCACTGAGCCCGACTAGAAAACTTTTTTTTTAAGTCAGGGTCTCACTCTGTCACCCAGGCTGGAGTGCAGTAGCTCCTCACAGCCTCGACCTCCCAAGCTCAGAAGAGCCTTCTGCCTCAGTCTCCAGAATAGCTGGGCCTACAGGCGCACTCTACCATGCCAGGCTAATTTGTTTATTTTTTGTAGAGACGAGGTCTCACTATGCTGCCCAAGCTGTTTTTTAATTCCTGGGCTCAAATGATCCTCCTGCCTCAGCCTCCCAAAGTGCTGGGATTACAGGCATGAACTATCACACCTGGCTGAGAAAACTTTTAACATACTTGTTCTCTAGACCAACGCGACATACACACACACACACACACACACACACACACACACACACACACACACACACATACACACACAAGCTGCTTGAAAAGTTTTTATTTTTCATTTTTGTATGTGATCACTTGTGTCTCAAGGATTTAAAACTTTAAAATGGCAATAATTTCTATCAGAGAAGTATATACTTCACTTCCATATTTAATTCGGTGTCACAGAGTAGTGCATGATATTCCGCTATAATCAGTTTAAAACTTTTTTCCTATCTGAGATAATCTCCTTTCTCATTCTTAATATTGTATTTTTTTTCTTTCTTTCTGTCATATTTGCAAGGGGTCATCAATGTAATGGGTAATTTCAAAGAACAAGCTTTTTGGTTTATTTATGCTCCGTATTATTTATTTATTTAATTAATTTTTTGAGTCGAAGTCTTACTCTGTTTCCCGGCTGGAGCGCAGTGGCACATGTATGGCCACCACAGCCTCGATCTGCTAGGTTCAGGCGATCCTTCCACCTCAACCTTCCAAGTAGCTGGAAGTACAGGCACGCACCACCATGCCTAGCTAATTTTTTGATTTGTTGTAGAAACGGCGTCTCACCATGTTGCCCAGGCTGGTCTCAAACCCCTGGACTCAGACAATCCTCCCGCCTCTGCTTCTCAAAGTGCTGGGATTACGGGCATGAGTCTGGCATATTTTTATATCGAATTCATCTATTTTAGATTTTATTTTTATTAATTACCACTTCTGGGGTAGGTTTCATTTGTGGTCATTTTTAATAATTTATTAGGTTGAGTACTCAGCTCATTTATTTTTACCTTTTTCTGGTTGGTCCTGTCTCTTTTTTAAAAAATAGCATTTAAGGCTGTAAATTTTCTTCTCATCACAGTTCTACTTTTGTCCCTTAACTTCTAGTATAAGTATATATATACCTGCAGCATCAGTTTTTCACTTTGATCCTAAGTTATTTAGGAAAGTGTTTTTAAACTTCTATCTGGTAAAATATTTTTATTATCATTTCATTGCTTACTTTTGAATTGTCTTATTCAGAGAATGTCGATTATCAATTTTCAACCTTGAAAAAATTATCAAATTTTCTCTGTGTCCAAGTTATTTGATGGAATTTTACAAAAGTTTCACGAGCATGGGCTGGGCGTGGTGGCTCACACTTGTAATCCCAGAACTTTGGGAGGCAGAGGCAAGAGGATTGCCTGAGTCCAGGGGTTCGAAACCAGCCTGAGCAACTTGGCAAGACCTCATCTCTATAATAAATAAAAAAATTAGCCAGGCATAGTGGCACATGCCTATGGTTCCACCTACTTGGAAGACTGAGGCAGAAGGATAGCTTGAGCCCAGCAGGTTGAGGCTGCAGTGACCAGGAACATGCCACTGCATTCCAGCCTGGGAAACAGAGTGAGACTCCGACTCAAAAGAAAAAAAAAAAGGTTCATGAGCACAAGAGTAGAAAACATATTCTGTATTTGTTGAATATAAAGTCCCCTTTCAGGCTTTTAAATCTAGCATGTCGTTTTTAAAATTCATTTTTTAAAGTTTCAGTTCTTAAATTCTGAGAGAGGTAAAATCCATCTGTTTTAACTATAAGTTTTGTGATTATGATTTTGGGGTTATAGTGCCAAAGATTTTTTTAGTTCACTGTACACTATGCCATTTAATATTGTCCCTTATTTGCCTATAGAATATTTTTAATCTTGAAATTCCCTGTGATAATTATTTTCCCAGACCTGTTTTCCATTTCCTGATTTTATCCTGGTGATTCTTAGCCCAATTCTTTATTTTCTATTTTTTCTTAATTGCTTTATCTGTTATTTTTGTTTGAATATTATTGCATTTCATTTTGATACTCCAACCCCTATCTGTATCTTCTCATATGATAATTCAGCTGATTCAATGTAATGCAATGATGGTATAACTAATTTTATGCCTTCTATGTTATTGAATATTATTATTTTTTAATTAATCAATATTTTTTATTATGGTTTTGTGGGGTACAGTTAAGGGTTAGGTGTACAATTACGTTTCATTCAGGCACCCTGTTGATAAGAGGTGTTTTCCCATTCCCAGACAAATATTTGCTACTGTTAATCCCATCTCCCTGCCCCCCCATAGTTTCCCAGTACTGTCAGTCATTTTCTTATAGTATTACATTGGATGTTCAAGGTCCATTATATGAGTGAGAACATGTGATACTCGGATCTTTGTTTCTGTGAGAGGTCACTCAGTATTATAGACTCTAGTTCCGTGCAGGTTGCTGCGAAATTCATGATTTTGTTCTTTTTTATGGCTGCGTAGTATTCCATCGTGTATATGTACCACATTTTTAAAAATCCAGTCCTCTTTTGATGGGTAGCATGGTTGTTTTCGGGTTCTTGCTATTGTGAACAACGCTACGATAAACATACGTGTGCAGGTATCTTTTTTATAGAGTGATTTGAGTTCTTCAGGGTATATTCCCAGTAGGGGGATTGTGGGTTCATATGGAAGGTCAATTTTTAGAGCTTTTAGGAATCGCCACACTGCTTTCCACAGAGGTTGCACTAGTTTACACTCCCACCAACAGTGTAAAAGTGTTCCCTTTCACCACACCCT
>NW_007234398.1:0-1333 GCF_000164805.1 Carlito syrichta | reverse complement strand
CCCCCAGTGGTAGGTGGTGGGGGCTTTGTCGAAGATGAGTTGGTTGAGAAATTGAGGTTTTGCTTCTGGAATCTCAATTATATTCCATTGATCTAAATGCCTGTTCCTGTACCAATAGCAGGCTGTTTTGATGATTGTAGTTTTATACTAAAGTTTGAAGTCTGGGAATGTGATACCATCTGCTTTGTTTTTTTTTTTTTTTTGCTGAGGATTGTTCTGGCTATTCTTGGACGTTTGTGTTTCCATATGAATTCCTGTGTTGTTTTTTCCAGGTCTGAGAAGAATGTTGCTGGTAATTTGATGGGTATTGCATTGAATTTGTAGATTGCCTTAGGTAAGATGGACATCTTCACAATGTTGATTCTTCCAATCCATGAGCATGGGATATTTTTCCACTTGTTTGTGTCATCTTTGATTTCTTTGAGCAGTGTTTTGTAATTTTCATTGTAAAGGTCTTTCACGTCTCTGGTTAGGAAGATGCCAAGGTATTTCATTTTTTTTGTGGCTATTGTGAATGGAATTGTGTTTTTTATTTGGGTTTCTGTTTGTTTATTATTGGTGTAGAGAAATGCGATTGTCTTTTGTACATTTATTTTGTATCCTGAGACTTTGCCAAAGGCCTTTATCAATGTAAGGAGGCTTTTGACAGATTCTCTTGGGTTTTCAAGGTACACAATCATATCATCTGCAAAGAGAGATAATTTGACTTCCTCTTTTCCTATTTGGATACCCCTGATTGCCTCCTCTTCTCTGATTGTTCTAGCCAGGACTTCCAATACTATGTTGAACAGGAGGGGTGAGAGTCGGCATCCTTGTCTGGTTCCAGTTTTCAGGGGAATTGGTTCTAATTTTTGTCCATTTAGGAGTATGCTGGCTGTGGGTTTCTCGTAGATGGCTTTTACTATTTTGAGGTATGTTCCCCGTATGCCTAGATGTTCAAGGGTTTTTATCAAGAAGCGGTGCTGGATTTTATCAAAAGCTTTTTCTGCATCTAATGATATGATCATGTGGCTTTTGTTTTGACATCTGTTGATGTATTTAATTACATTTATGGTTTTTGAATGTTGAACCAGCCTTGCATCCCAGGAATGAAGCCTACTTGGTCATGGTGGATGATTTTTGAGATGTATTGCTGAATCCGGTTTGCTAGGATCTTGTTGAGAATTTTAGCATCTATGTTCATCAAAGATATTGGCCTGTAGTTCTCTTTCTTTGTTGGATCTTTACCTGGTTTGGGTATCAATGTGACGTTGGCTTCGTAAAATGATTTGGGGAGCGTTCCATCTTTTTCAATTGCCTGGAATACCTTCAGTAGGATTGGTATCAGCTCCTG
>NW_007234397.1:0-5221 GCF_000164805.1 Carlito syrichta | reverse complement strand
AGCCTGCCCCAGCTTCGCCTGCCCCTCCTGTGGGACCCCCTCTCCTGGGAGGGCAGATGCAGCGGGGGAAGGGAGCTTTGGGCTCCCTGGGGACCCCCGGTCCCACGTAGGGTACCTGCCTCCCTGGGCCAGGAGGGCATTCCCTCGCCCTCATCCAGGATCCAGGCTTTCCCAGCCCACCTCTTAGGCAAGAACCCATCTTCCAGGAGCACGCCCTTGGCATGCCCGGAAAAGCCAGCTGTGACCTTCACTCCCAGGTCCCCGGGGCAGAGAAGAGGCGTCGTCCAAGTGGTAGAGGTTCGGGCGAGCTCTCCTCAGTGCCCTCCTCTTGTGTGTCTTGAGTGGGCACCCTTGGGGAAGGCAGAGGAAGGAGGAGGCTGCTGGCCCGTGGGGGTGGGCGGGCACGGATGCCGCCCTCTGCTGTGCGCTCCATTGCCATACTCAGGATACGCCGGCGTGGTGTCAGACCCCCTGCACAAGGCAGGCCCTAAGGCCACCGCAGGCTGGGTGCTCCTGGGGGGTGCAAGGGAGCACATTTGGAGGACATACAGAAGCCTTGGGGCCCCGGGGGCAGACCTCGCCCTCCTGATTCCCTCAAGGGGCGAGGAGGGAGGAACCCACTGACAGTGATGCCAAGTGGGGTGAGGGCATGGACAGGGTCCTGGGGAGGGTGACAGGTCAAGGAGGGCTTCCTGGGGGTGGCATGGAAGGCCCATCTGATGGCCAGGAGGAAGACAGAACTGCCATTGCTGGCCTGGAGATGCGCTGCCATGGTGTGGGGTACAGGTGGGGAGCAGGTGTGGCCGAGGACCAGGTATGCTGGGCCACCTCGGAGTGCTTAGGGCAGGGGTGGCAGGTGTCCGCCAACACCCTCAGTGGACCTGCTGACTGCGGTCCCCAAAGAGACCTCCTCGGCAGGCACCAAGGAAGGGCTTGGACCCGTGGGGCCTTTCGGAGCCTCTGGAATAACCGAGGATGGGAGGGGCGGGCACACTGGCCCCGTGTGGGTGTGTGGGGTTGGGGGGGCGTGGTGACGGGTGACCGGGGCCCCCCGGGACTGTGGCCCGAGCGGGTGCTGATGGGTTGTGGCTGGCAGACGTGGGGAAGCTGGGCCCGTCAGTGTCAGGTGAGAGGCAGGAGTTTGCTTCTGGCTGTGTTCGGAGCAACCCGGTGGACATGCAGTGCCCGTGGCTGTTGGGGGCACCTGGTGGTCCACGGTGGGCTGTCCTTCCAGGGGTGTCCCCGGAGTGATGCGAGCACCCGGATCCCCACCGTGACACCCCCCAACCCCTGTTGACAGAATCCCGCTGTACAAGTTCACGTCCATCCGCCGAACCCTGTCAGAGCTGGGGGGCCCCGTGGAGGACCTGATCGCCAAGGGCCCTCTCTCCAAGTACTCCCAGGAGATGCCCGCCAAGACTGGGACTCCCGTCCCTGAGATGCTTAAGAACTACATGGACGTGAGTGTGGGTGCTGGGGACGAACCGGCCGGCCGCGAGGACACACGTGTGTGCGGGAATTGCTCCCGGCTTCTTCTCAGGGCTCCCGAGGGTCCCGCCCGTCCAGTGGGGGGCAGGGTCTGGGCTCAGACACACCTGCCCGCCCGGCACCCCGCAGGCTGGGGTCCTCCGCTGTCCCTCTTGCATCCCTGTCCACACAGGGCCTTGGTGCTGCCCTGGGCCAAGAGGGTGGCGGGGTGGTCTTGGTGCCATGGTACCATCGCCCCACGTGTCTTGAGCCTGCCCTGGAGAGGCTGCAGGGTAGGGGCCCTGAGGTCCTTGTGTGGGTTCCTGGGCCCACCCGGGTGTGGCTGCTGGCCCTGGAGCCTCTGTCTCCCCTCCTTCCTGTCCCGACGGAGGCCCAGGTGACTCGTGGCCCAGTCCTGGCCTCTCACCATCTTCTCGGGCAGCAGCCCTGCCATGCCCGCTACTCCCTAGAGGGAAACAGACTTCGGGGTAGAGCATTATGGAAGCCACTTAGCAAGCTGGAGCCTCGGCTCTGTGGGGACGGGTTCTGGGCCGAGTCCTGGAGCCTCCATCCCGGAGCCCCAAGAAGCCCCTCCCGGCTGTCCAGCTCAGGGCTCGCCCGTGGGGGTTGGTGGCCTTGCCCTCTGTCCCTCTTGGCCTGAGCCCTGCTGTGGCCGGAAGCCCGAGGCTCACAGGCATGTGACGGGACTGGGGGGGAGATGGGCCTGTCTGCCTAGGGCCCGGCTGGCCAGTTCCTGATTGCCCCAGCACACGCAGACACACGCACACGCGGGCACACACACACACAGATTTGCTGAGTCACCCCCCAACCCCACCCCGGTCTGGGCACCTCTGCGGGGCCGCTCCCTGGAACCAAGTTGCTGGAGAGGTGCTGGGTGTGATGGGAGCCAGGAATTCTGCGGCCGACAGTGACCGAGGCTCCCTCCCGGGGGTGGCGGTGCCCAGGCAGGTGGGGCCCACCCAGGTGACCCCGGACTCCGTGACCCCTATACCCTCTGCCCTCCGAGGCTCAGGGGCACGTGACCCCTCTCGCCCATTCCCTCAGTCAGCACCCTCAACTGCCTCTGCTCTCCCTGTGTACAGAAAGGGAAACCGAGAGGCTCAGGGCAGTTAAGGCAGGGTTGTTAGGCAGTAATTCTACATCCCCGAAGCTTCCCTTTTCCCCTTGGCCAGTCAGATCCCTCTGCCTGGGAGCCCTCCAGGGTTGGCCCTGTGGGACAGAGCAGGGAATGAGGTCCCCAGAGTCAGGCCCTGACATGGCGCCAACCAAGGAGGCGGTCGTGGACCCTGCGACAGCAGGGGGTCTCCCAGGCAGGCCTCTCCCGTGCCCAGGGCTCACCTGAGGGCCACGCCTGTCCCCACGCAGCCTGGACACTGTCTTGTCTTTCCATGGGAAGTCCTTCCCCACCCTCTCCACATGGCTGGACCGAGGGGTCTGGAGACCCCTGGTGTCTGTGGGTGTGGGCTGGGGAACAGCCTGGCCTCTCTACCAGATTGACGGCAGGCTGGGCAGGTGGGCGTGCACACCGGGGTTGGGGATCTGGACCCCGGGGTCCCCCTCCAGCTGGGGCTCCGGGACGGCAGGGGCCACCTCGGGTCCAGTGGTGAGCCAGGCCATCCCTCCCCCGGCGCTGACGGACCCGCCCTGCCCAGGCCCAGTACTATGGGGAGATTGGCATCGGGACGCCACCCCAGTGCTTCACGGTGGTCTTCGACACCGGCTCTTCCAACCTCTGGGTGCCCTCGATCCACTGCAAGCTGCTGGACATCGCCTGCTGTGAGTCAGGCCTCCGGGTCTGGCCCGCCTGGGGTGCCGCTGGGGCTGGGGAGACGGGGCAGGCCTGGGCCCTGGGGTGGGCTGAGCCTTGGAACGCTCTCCTGCTGTGCAGGGCGGGTCGGCCCTCCACCCTGCCCCGGCGCCCGCGGGGTAGGTGACCCTGTGCATGCCAGCCGCAGCCCTGCTCTCCCGGGGACTGTGGCGGCCAAGACGTGGCGAGGCGGGGACTGGACCGCCCCCCAGGCTGAGAGGGGGGCTGGGTGACGTGGCCCAGGTCACAGCCCAGCCCCCCTGGGGTGCCAGCTCGGGGTGGCCTGCGGGAGAGGCAGGGAAGTCCGAGGTGGGGTCTGACGGCCCCTTCCCCGGGCAGGGCTCCACCACAAATACAACAGCGGCAAGTCTGTCACCTATGTGGTGAACGGCACGAAGTTCAGCATCCACTACGGCTCGGGCAGCCTCTCCGGGTACCTGAGCCAGGACACTGTGTCGGTGAGTCCCTCGGGGCCTGTCTCGGAGCCTGGACGGTCCTGGCTGCAGGGATCAGTGCTCGCCAGGGTAGGGGTGCACCCTTTGTGCATGTAGTCTGTCTGGCCGACTGCCCTCCCCATCCCCAGCTCTTGGGACGGGACGCTGAGCCAGGCAGACTGTGGCAGTGACTTTGTGAGGGGGTGTGCCACCGGGGCACAGCCTGAGACAGGCTGGGAGGCATGGAGGGCCTGGTGGGGAATGCAGTGGGAGCAGGACAGACAGGGCCAGGAGTCCCCAGATTCCGGACAGAGCCGCAGCCGGCCCCGGGTCTTGGGCCTGCACCCTCCCAGGGCACGGGTGCTGGGTGCCAGGCGGGTCCACCACCAGGCACTGGGGGGAGACCCTTAGGCCGCCCCCAGGCCTAGGCAGCTGGGGAGGAAGCTGGCAGGGAGGCTTTGGGCGTGTGGGCTCTGCCGTGACATGTGTTCAGGGCCAGGCTTGGGATCGGACGGGGTCCCTGCAGCTGGCCCAGGAGTGGGGCGGCTGGGGGGGAGTGTGCCGGGAACATGGTCTGGGGCTGCCAGAAGTCCCCCACCGAGGAGCCCGAGGGTGAGGCGGGCTGGCTGTGGGGCCCTGCCTGCCTGCGGGGGGAGTCTTGGGCCAGTACGGTGCATCCCTGGCCTGAGTCTTCTGCTTGGGATGTGGCCCCAGGGGCCAAGGGTGGGCCCGTCTGCTTGGGGTGGGTCCTGGGCTTCTGGGGGTGACCCAATTGGGCCCGCTCGACACTCCCTGCCAGGCTGGAGCCCAGGGCCCCCAGGGTTCTGTCTTCCGGGTGGTGCTGGCCCCGACAGGGTGTTTCCCCGCTGTGGTGACCGTTCTGCCCCACATCCTGCCCCGTGGCTGCCGTATCTCGGCCTCCATCTCAGCCTCCTCTCGCGCAGGTTGAGGGAGGGGCCGTGGGGGAGGGGCGGGCTGCCCGGGAGGCCGAGAGTCGGCCATGGTGGAAGTGGGGTCAGCAGCCCCAGTCCCTCAGGCCCCTGGGCCAGGTCCAGCCTTGTCCCCGAGCCTGAAGGCAGGAGCCAGCCCGGCCTGGCCTGGGGCACGGGGTCAGAGCCTCATGGAGGCTGCCCGGGGTCTCCCTCTTGGTTCCCGCCTCTCGTTTAAGACAAAGCCCCGGCAACCCCTGCTGTGAGGGCGCCACCCACCCTGCTCCCTCCTTGTCCCAGCTTGTCCCTGGCTTGGCTTTTCTAGCCCCTTCCTGGGTCCGTCTGCCCGGCCGCGTGTGAGACCAGGGCGTCAATGGGCCTGGGTTTGGGGGCCGAGACCCCCAGGCCGCTGACCCCGCCCCGGCCCGCAGGTGCCCTGCAATCCAGCCAACTCCACGCGTGGCGTCAAGGTGGTGCGGCAGGTCTTTGGGGAGGCCACCCAGCAGCCCGGCATCACCTTCATCGCGGCCAAGTTCGACGGCATTTTGGGCATGGCCTACCCC
>NW_007234396.1:0-5204 GCF_000164805.1 Carlito syrichta | reverse complement strand
AAATGATTTTTAATACCAAGAGAGATAAGCAATAAGGAGTAGTGAAAATGGGAAGCTGATAGTGTCATTAAGGCATTGACTATAGTAATAAATATATTAGATTACATGAAGATAAAAGATATTTGAATACTAGCCAAGAAAGGGCTCCAGTCAGCCACAAACTACAGTGAGACACTGCCAGTTTTTAAATCTCCTTTTCGTTTTTCTGAGTTTCTCAAAGTGGGCAATTTAGTGCTGACCCTTAAAATGTTTTTTGCTGAGTGAAATAATTTCCCCCGAATTATGAACACACGTTCTGTTCTTGTTTCTTATTATTTTTTTTGAGTTGGAGTCTCACTCTTTCGCCCAGACTGGCGTGCAGTGTCCGCTTCTGGCCACCGCAGCCTCGACCTGCTGGACTCCGACGATTCTTCCGCCTCAACCTTCCGAGTAGCCGGAATTACAGGTGCGCGCTACCACGCCCGGCTAATTTTTTGATTTATTGTAGAGATGAGGTCTCGCCTGCCCAGGCAGGTCTCGAACCCGCGGGCTCAGGCAATCCACTCACCTCAGCCTCCCAAAGGCAAGGGATTACAGGCTAAGCCACCGAGCCCTGCTTCTGCTCTTATTGATGGTGTGCTTCGCTGTACCCCTCCCTGTGTCATGTCTGACCCGGATTACAGCATCTTGGCTGTGCATCTCTAGAGACACTTTGGGATTTCTTGTAAACAGACTCTTGAGAGTTTACCTGGGGAACGTCGCAATGCTGCCTAGTTACTCTGGTGCATATTCTGTGACACATAGCTGTATGAACCATCAAGACTGTCTGGCCCTGTCTTCCTAGCCCAGGCTGGTCCCCTGGCCATGTGGTCATCTCCTTCCTCTCGCTCTCCATTATCCCTCTTTGGCCTGTAGTCCCCAACTCCCCTCCCCATCCAACCGCTTCCTGTCCTCTGTATCTCATTCACCAAGAAATGCCTGTTCCTGCATTTCACCCATTTTCTATTTAGAGTGTTTTGTGTGTTCCCCTTCACTGAGCATGATCTCCCCCTCCCCGTGCGCATCTCCATGAACCTTCTTTCTGTGGCCACCTCTCACCAGTCAGCTCTTTCTTGCCTCTGTGTCTTTCCACTCATGTGGCTCAGTAGGAATGTCCCTTCCGGTTCTCTGAAGAGCTGGTTCCTTCTTTTTGAATGACACCCCCTCAAAAGCCCAGCCCCAGAGCTCCCTGTTATCTTTGGTTGCAGACCCCCTACTTGATTCCTGAATTTTCAGCACTCCTCAAATATGTTTTCCCTGCTAGAACATAAAACTCTTTGAGGGCACAGACTAGTGGGCACCTAGATGTTTGATTAACAAATGATTGAAACAAATGAATGCATCCTGAAAAAGATCAACAAGGTTCCAAAGACTTCCCGAAGAAGGGCATTCAAGCTGCACTTGGAAGGTAGACTGACTATGTGAAGGTAACATGTTTATAGGTAGGTATACAAGAATGGGAGAAGGAAGAGACTCATGTCAGGGCGGTCTTATTTAGAAAGCTCTTGAATGCAGGTAGGCACGTATGTGTCTGCACTGGGTTCTGTCAGGGAAATAGGGATAAAGATTATTCTTTATTTTCCCAAAGATTATTATTTTTTGTGGAGTAAGGAAACTCTTTTAAGTGGGGGTGGGACGTGATCATTATGGCAACAGCGCAGTGTCTGGTGGACGAGTAAGAGGGTGTTAGAAATTGTGAAGAAGTGAAAAGATCCACACCCCACTTCCTGTCGCTGATTATTTTTTCCTCCTCATTGACTAAGCTCATTAGTGCCCCAGGTTGAAACAAAATGTAAGTACAAGCTGGAGTTGTTTGTTTAGCCTATACGTTCATTCACATATTTGCAAACATTTACTGATGCCTGCCGGTGTCTGACTTTGTACCTCTAAACAGTGGGCTGTGCAAATCAGTGTTTGTGATAATTTTGCAATGCTGATTTTGCACACCTGAAATGAGATGCCATTTAGAGACTTAGATGTTGATCTTTCAGCCAATGAAAACAATGCTGGCGAGTAAAACTTAGCTGCCCTCATGGGAAAGAGATATATTTCATTTGAAAAATGTTGATTTCGTTTTGCCCTGCTCAGTAACAGTTAGATATCTAGAGATGATTACTGATAAGAAGTTGTCACAAACACTGACAACTATTGAGGTGTGTGCTTCTTGTAAACAACTCCATGAGCTGGGTGGGAGCATGCATTGTTTTATTGTTGCCACCTTAGTTTCTGATGTGTCATTTATTCCTTTTTCTTCTTCCTGGACCTACACACACCACTCCCTGCAGCTGTAGCACCCTTGAATGACTTAGGGCACAGATTTTGCCTTGCTTGAAACCAGACTACAATGGCCGACTTCAAAATTTTTGTATTTATCTACACCGAATTCTAGTAAAATACTTCCATCAGCAAAGATATTGTTTGTTTTGCACAAAAGAGTTACATTTCAGTCTTGAAACTAGTTCATATTGTCATAACCATGGAAAAGGAAGCGGCTTTTTCAGAATATTGATGTCTATAGCTCTTGCTTATTGATAGGGAAGGGACAGTTACCATGGTGATCTCACAGCCTCTGGAGGGCATGCTATCATGGCCTTGCCTCCCACAACCCACCCAGCTGGAAGAACCCCTCTGAAAAAGATTTCCTTCCATAGAAATTCTTTGAGTTAATGGAAATAAAAAGAGTTTGATTTCTGGAATTCGGATTTGTTCACAGATTTGTTTTGCACGCTTCTCTCCTGTAATTTAAGAAAAAGCATTTACAATAAAGACAGTATATGTGATTTTCTCCAGAAATAAGGTTTAGGAGATTGTGTATTAATTATTCCAGAAATATGTTTGTTTTCAGACACAAAATAACCTTTGCTCTTATCCATGAGAGCTAAAGGGTTTGAAAACACACCACTTCAACCAGATCCTGGTCCAATGCATTTATTAGCATTTGGGGCGGTCAGAGTTTCGGCGTGCATTCTTAGTTGGAGGCTACTCTCACAGGCATATAGAAATCTGCTCAAGTTGTGCTGGTGAGCGAATGACTTAATACTCATCCTCTGTATTCACAGGACAGGAACAGACCTGCTGGTGGTGGCTCTGAGTCCGATCTCACTCACAGCACTGGTGGATGTGAACACTGCACGCAAAGGATCTGGGCACACAGCATGATTGTTTTGGAGGAATAAGAGAGGCTTCACATCCCTTTTGACAGTTGTATGTAAACGAAGTACCTACTGCTCAAGTGAATCATATGAACTGAATGAGACTTGTTACATAATTAGCATTTGAGGAAACCAAAGGAAAATCCTCGTGGGCTGGCGACTTGTGATGTCAAATGTAAGCATGCTCGTTTGGGGGACTGGGAATTGGAAATGATGAAATCCGAATGCCTTGTAAACCCAGATATATTATACACAGATAATCTTTTAATCGAGCTTTTAAAAGTGATACTTTCTAAGGGATGACTGAAATGTTTGTCCCGGCCAACTGGGACCTGTCTGCTTCCATGAACGGGATGGAGCCATCTGCATGGGCCATGTCAATTTGATGGCTCTGGTGTGTGCAGCAGCTCACCCTCTGCCAAGGGCCACCAGCCCCTTAATAAACACCCAGCACCAGCCATGAGGGCTGAGCCAGGAACTGACGTCGGAGAGTGTCATCTGAGACAGGGAGACCCTGCACCACACTTGTATTTACGTTTTAATTTAAGAGTAATGTAATTGCAGTGACTCACTCTGCCTGTTACTTTAATTGCATCAAAAGGCAATTAATTTTATTCTCAAAAAACATTTCTTTAGATACTCCTGGAACTTTGTGCATAGAAAATTTGTGGCAAAGACCTATAAAATATTTACTGTGAGGAGAGTATTCAATTTCATATTCCAGTTTAAATTGGGGCTAGGATAAAACTCATAAACGATGTTGATTTAAACTATTTTTTAATCTATCAGAAAGCAATCACATTTTATTCAGATTACTTAGTCATCTAGAGTGTGTCATAGGTAAGGAAAGAAAGGAAGCAAGTTTAATTTCTGAGTGGAGCACTTCAACTACTTTTTTTGTTTACCCTTATAGCCTACCATAGATTAAACATCTAAATTCAAGTCAGAATCAGATTCAAATCGGAATTTAAAATCAGCTTTAGACCTCAAGGGCAGCTCACAACCTGCACTCATATAAGTTGCTAAGAATCAACTAGAAAGAGGTATTCCTAGCAAAACACAGACGGAATAGCTATTCCATGCTATCATCAATTATTAGGAAAACATAATTTTTTTAAAAAATTGCTTATTGAATCCTATTAGTAAATGTATCTTTGAACTCTGAAAGTTGAATAACTGAACAAATTAACAAGTTAAACAAGCTTCTGGCAGTTATATCTGACCTAAGTTAGAAAAGGATTGTAAATGCTTCGTTATTTACACCCTTCCTCCAATTCACACATCTTCCCAGAAAGTATTTTTAAAAGACTCACAAAACATATAAATTCAAACTTTACCTACTGTGACTCTAATGAAAGAGACCCATATATTCCTCAATGCCTGGCCCCCTACCCCTCTAGAAAGGCACTAAACTGCTAAGCATTGTGTAAAAGCTTAAAAATCTCGATTGGACATGACATAAACAAGCTGAATGATTCCACTAGTTTCTCTTTCACTGGTACAATAATGGCACTAAGTGCAGAATTTACCTTGTGTCTGAACAAGGTTCTTTTGAAAACTTGAAAGTATTTTGCAGCATAGGTAAGATTAATCAGGAGAGCCAGTGGAAATATCAACCAGCAGTGTGTACCTGTGTGATGATGGTGACTCACTTGCCCTCTCCCAGCCTCAGTATTTCACTTTTCTTGACCACATAGAGTTGTTGAAAGGTTGAAATGAGGCTATGTAAATAGTTATACTTGTTTATTATTAAATACGAATGTCCATGTTTTTTGTTCTCTGTACACATGCACATAATCCTTTTATGGAAAGGAGAAGCATATGAGCATTTCTTGCTCTTTTGGCATCCATATTGTTTTTCTGGCTATCTGCCAGGGTGTGTTTATTATGCACACGTTTTCTGTGTGCCCATAAGTGTTTTTGTACATCACTGCTTTTAGCCTATGACAAATATGTAAACTCCTGTGACCTCTGTAGCAGAGACAGTCCTGGGTGTCTTAGCTTGATTCCTTTTTGAGGGACCTGATTGGATTC
>NW_007234395.1:0-15882 GCF_000164805.1 Carlito syrichta | reverse complement strand
GGGAATGATTCTATAGTAAAATAAATAAGCTGTGCAACACATCTCTATTACAGAATATAACACAGGTTTTTTTTTTAAAGATATGAAGTATCTTTGTGAGTGTATGTCTATGTATACAGAGAGAGAGAGAGAGAGAGAGAGAGAAACAGTGACAGAGAACAGTAGAAAGAAATATGGGTAAGTGAAAAGACAAAGTTGCTCAATGCTCTATAAAGCATGAACTCATTTTGGTGTCTCCCTGTGGGAGCTATTTATCTATGATTACATGTATCAAAAAAGCAACAGATGTTAGCAAGGATGCAAGCAAAAGGAAATGCTTATATAGAGTAGGTGGGAATGTTAAATTAGTACAACCTCTATGGAAAACAGTATGGAGATTTCTCAAAGAACTAAATATAGAACTACCCTTCAACCCAAAATCCCATTACTGGGTATCTACCCAAAGGAAAAGAAATAATTTTTATCAAAAAGACACACACACTTGTATGTTTATTGCAGAACTATTGACAATAACAAAGTCATGGGAGCAACCTAAGTGTCCATCAATGAATAATTGGATTTTTTATTATAAAGATATGGGATGCCAGTCTACTGCTGATCTCTCTCTTGTAGTACTGTAATAAATGTTCAAGACCTACAATGAGTGAGAATATGTGGTATTCAGTTCTTGGTTTCTATGATAGATCACCGAGTATGATGGATTCTAAACCCATCCAATTTGCTGCAAGCTCTGTGAAAAACAGTGTGGCAATTTTTAAAAGAAGTAGAAATCAACCTTCCATACAACTCATCAATCCCCCTCCTGGGAATATACCCGGAGGACCTCAAATCATTCTACAAAAAAGATACTTGCACATGCATGTTTATTGCAGCACTATTCACAATAGCAAAAGCATGGACCCAATCCAAAAGAGGACTGCACATCAAAAGAGGACTGAACAAAGAAAATGTGGTACCTATACATGATGGAGTATTTTGCAACATAAAGAAGTATAATTGGATCTTTAAATGTAGTATATATGTACCATAGAATACTACTCAGTCATCAAAAGTAATGAAATCATGTATTTTACAGCAACATGGATGGAACTGTAGGCCATTATCCTAAGTGAAATAACTCAGAAACAAAAAGTGAAAGGCTGCATGTTCTCACTTATAAGTGGGAGCTAATCAGTGGGTACATGTGGGCATATAGAGTAGAATAGTAGACATTGGAGTTTCCAAAAGGTAGATGAGTAAGAGGGCTGAGGAATGAAATACTGCCTGCTGGGTACAAAGTACACTCTTTGGGTGATGCATACACTAAAAACACAAATTTCACTATTACAAAATATATACCTGTAAGACATCTGCACCTGTACCCATAAATCCATTAAAATATTTTTTAAAACAATAATAAAATAAAAATTAAACTAAAACCTGTGTAGATGCCTAGGAAAAATCCAAAAAGAAATACTGCAAACCATTAACAGCAGTGCCCTTCAAGGGTAGAGAGAATGGAACGAGAAAGCCAGGGCATTCATTTTCTTCTTTGCTATACTTTCAAATTGCTTAAATGTGTTTAGATTTCCAACAGAATCCTGTCCACCAAAATCTGTACTCCCTGTTCAGCTGCTTTTTTGGTCAGGAACTACATTTCTGAGTTCTCCTTGGAGCCAGATGTGACCACATTTGTGACAATGTGAGGTAAAAGCTTTTCAGAGAGCTGTACTTTTCAGAGTAGAGGCCACCCCTGTACTCTCTTTATCCTTCCACCAATGTGACTATTGATATGGCATCTGAGTAAGCCTCAATCATTTATAGCAAGGCCCTATAGATGTTGGAGCCACCCTCCTGATCCTGAATTATCACATGGAGAAGAACCCACCTACCCCATTGAACACCTCACTGGGATTGTTAAATGAACAAGAAATTAACTTCTATTATCTTTGACACACTGCATTTGAGTTTTTATCTTTTCACTTTAGGTTGGCTTAGCTAAAATTTACTTTACTACTTTTTGAAACAGATTTTTTAAAATTATGCTTCTTATTTTGAGAAAATTATATATGTATAAGCAGTTGTAGGAAATAATAGAAAGAAACCCAACACACCCTTTACCCAGATTGCCCCAGTGGTAACACTGTGCAAAACCACAATTTTAAAAAATCACAACAGGATATTGATAGATTCAATATAGAAAACATTTCCATCATGACATTCAGTTCCCTAGAACCCCAATCCCCACCATAACTCCTAGTAATCACTAATCCATTGTCCATTTCTAAAATTTGTCATCTAGAAAATGTTATATAAATGGAATATTACACTATGTAACTGAAGGGGTCCAGCCCCTTGCCGGGTCGTGAGATTTCCTGAAGGAGAGACGGATAGGTGAAGGATGAAAATATTATACTCTGACACCTGCTTCCTGAACAGATGACAATTTAATATTAGTTAACACAGAGCTTTTATACCATTCGTAAAGGGGCAAGACAAAGAAAATTCCTTCACGTACATATGCTTTAAAAGTTACCACCATCTAGCGGTCTAGAAGCGACAAACAAGCCAAGAACACTATCTACTTTTAGTTAATGAGTCTTTATCATAAAGCCAAAAATGATAGTTTTAGTTCAAAGTCCCGAATTACAGTCCTTGAAATGTCTCAACAAAGTTTCCAGGTGCAAAGTTCTCCATGCAGCAACAGTTCTACTTCTGGGGCTTCTATGACCTTCAGAGCTTTTTAATCACCTTTCTTGTCCAGGTGTCTCCGTTACTTTTCTCTTATCCTGCAGTGCTTATTTCTAAAGGGAACTCAAAAGAAGCTTTTAGTAATGTTTCCCAGGGCCCCAAGGTTGCTTTCTGTCTTTAGCTAAGTTATCATAAAAGTGTCTGATTAGCATATTATGAGTTCAGTGAAAACCCACTTTATAAATGTTAACTTAGAGTTTTAACAATTGAATTAAGTAAAAACCTTAAAGATAATCTTTATCCTAAGTCAGTGAAAACAGTATTATAAATCAACTACATAACTCCTAGATAAGTGTTAGAACTTATAATGAATTCATAATGAACTTACTATAAACTTGTGCTTCTAAAAAACCTTATGTCTAAACACTAAACTGCATAATCCTAAATCAAATAAGGAGTGAATATACTAATATCATTTTTTATTCAAGCAATATCTAGTAACTTATAACCAAGTGAAAGAAAGCATTTTTGATGTGCTTCAGAGTTTAACCCTTGCATGTGTTAGAAAAGGCCAAGCGGCATAGTAGGAAAATGGGAAAATGAACCATGACATTCTCAGGTTAGGTGTGAGTACTTCGCATAAACATGCCATTTTCTTCTTCCACGACTGCACAGAATTTCTTCAGCCATAACAAACAGCAAAGGTGAAAGACAGAAGGGCCTCAGCTTCCCGGGCTCGCCCTGCAGCCAGGGTCTTTGACCCACCGGGACCCTGTCCATCAAGTGGACCTCCAAGGCCGGCTCCCAACATGTAACCATTTAGAATTTTTTTTCACTCAGCATAATCCTTTGGAGGCCTATCCAAGTCATTGTATCAACAGTTGGTTCCTTTTTATTGCTGAGTAATATTTTATGGTCTGAATGTACCACACCATGTCTAATCATTCATCTACTGAAAAACATTTGGGTTGTTTTCAGCTTTTTACTGTTGTGACTAACACGTCTATAAATATTCATGTAAAGGATTTTATGTGACCATGAGTTTTTATTTCTCTAGGATAAATGCCTAGAAGTACAATTGCTGGGTAGTTGCATTTTTAATTTTTTTAAGAAACTGCCAAATTATTTTCCAGAATGGTTGTACCATTTTACATTCTCACTAGTAATGGCTAAGTGATAGGGTTTCTCCACATTCTTGTCATCATTTGGTGTGATCATGACTTTCTATTTTAGCTATTCTTATAGGTGTCTAGTGACGTTTTTTAGATTTAACTTTTTTATTTTTTATTTATTATATTTGAACATCCTATAAAGGATACATGTGAAATTTTGTTATATGAGTAGAATGTGTAAAAGTGATATTTCACTGTGACTTTTATTGGCATTTCCTTAATAGCTAATGACATTTAAGGTGTTTTCATGTATTTATTTGACATCTGTCTAGACTCTTTGGTGAAATGTTTCTTTGTGTCTTTTGCCCATGTTCAAATTGGATTGTTTGCTTTTCACTTTGGGAGTTTTGAGAGTTATTTAAATGTTTTAGATACTAGTACTTTGTTGGATTTGAGACTTACAAACATTTTTCCCAATCTGTAGCTTGTCTTTGCATCTTCTTAACAGGATTTTCCTCTGAGAAAAGGCTTTTAAATTGTGATATCCTATTTATCAACTTTTCTTTTTCTGGATCATGCTTTTGATGTCAAATCAAAAAAACTTTGTCCAGCCTCAAGTCTCAAAGATTTTTCTTCTGTGTTTTTCTAAGTTTTATAGTTTAACATTTTACATTTAAGCTCATGTTCCATTTTCAGTTAATTTTGTATAAATTATGAGACTTAAAGTCAGGTTCATTTTTTTAACCTATGAATGTCCAAATGCCCCAGCACCATTTGTTCTAAAGGTTGTCTTTCCTCCATTGAATGTTGTACATTTTATACTTTTCAGAAAATAGTTTGGCATAACTATGCAGCTCTATTTCTGGGTTTTTTATTTTGTTTTATTGATCTTTGTGTCTATACTTCTGCCAATACTGCACTACATTGAATACTGTAAATATATAATAAGTCTTAGAATTGAGTAAACTGATTCCTCCCATTTTATTCTGCTTTTTAAAAATTGATTTTGTTAATCTAAATTTTGTTACTTGACAAAGAACATTCACAAAAAAGCAGTTAACATTATATTTAATAGTGAAAACTGAATTATTTCTCCCTAGGCAAAGATGTCCATTCTGAATAATTTCACTCAACAAGGAGCTGGATGTTTTGCCATAAAATATGGTAAAAAGGGAAAACAAAAGACAATATATTAGAAATGAATAAATAAAATGGTCCATAATTGTGAATGACAAAGTACCCCTCCATTCCTACTGTTTTGAGAGTTTGATTTATTGAGTCATTCTATATCCTTGGTGATTTTCTAACTGCTTGTCCCAGCATTTGTTGAGAGGGGGATATGAAGTCTCCAACTAATGTTATAGATTGCATTGTATACATATGATAGATAGATAATAGAGAAATACATTACATAGAGACATACAATACATATTTAATTCATACCCATTTGGGATTAATACATCCTCTTGATGGATTAATTTTTTATCACTATACAATGTCCCTCTCTATTTCTGGTGATTATCCTAGCACTAAAGTACACTTTATCTGATATTAATATAGTCTTGCTTTCCTTTGAATAATTTTTGCCTGACATATCTTTTTCCATCCTTGATAGGATCATGTGACTTTTTTAGCATGTTAATATGGTATATTACATTGATTGGTTTTCAAATATTGGACCACCCTTGCATTCCTAAAATAAAACTACTTGGTCTTGGTGTATAACTATTTTTGCATATTGTTGTATTCTATTGGCTTGTGTAAGGATTTTTGTGAGGGTTTTGGCATCTCTATTCATAAGATATGTAGGTTTCTTTCCTTGTACTGACTTTGTCTAGTTTTGTTTCCAGAATACTACTAGCTTTATAAAATTGCATTTGTAATTTTAAAATTCTCCCAAAAGTAATCTCCAGGCTTAGATAGCTTCACTGGAAAATTCTACCAGATTTATAACTAGTTCTACACAATTTCTTTCAGAAAATAGAAGAGGAGAGAACACTTTCCAATTTATTTTATGAAGCTACCATTATTAAATTATCTAGTTAAAGTTGAGTAAGTTATGGTAACTTGTGCTTTTCAAGGAATTGATCCATTTTATCCAATTTGTCAAACTTATGTGAATAGTTTTTTATAATATTCTAATCTCATTTTTATGTCTGTCAGGTCTGTAATGATATTCCTTATTTCATTCCTTATATTAAAAATTTGTGTCTTTCCCCCTTTTTTCTCTCAGTTTTGCTAGGATTTTGACAACTTTATCTTTTCAAAGATAAGTTCATTGATTTTCTGGAGCATGTTTCTGTTTTCTGTTTCATGGGTTTCTGTTCTTACCTTTACTATCTCATTACTACCAAGTTTCCACCTGACTCCATTGATATCTGAGGGAAAAGATTCTTCTTGCTACAGCTGGCTGGGGCTGAGAGTATGCTCCCCACATGGTCTCCACTGACTCCATAATGTTAGTAGTCTCATTGCTTCTGGGTGATAAGGAAGTCATGACTCTTCACTAGGCTCCCTCTGACACCATCCCAGCAGGGAAAGGGAAAGACAAATCATAATGGCCAGGTGGGGGTGGAAGTCCAGGATCTCCACTTACAGCAAAGTTGGAAGGGTAGACCTCATTACAAGCTGAAAGAATGAATGTTCCACCTCCATACTTGATCTTCTTTGACACTACCCAGATGGGGTGTTGGAGTGAATTATTACAGACACACAGGTGTGAAAATCTAGGTTACCCACTCAGTCTTTGCTGGTGGAAGAGGATGAGCCACAGTTTTCTATAGCATTTGGCTGGAGTACAACAGTTATTATCCAAAAGTATTCTATTCTGCTGAGCTGTTGCTTTTTTGGACTCTTGGTTAAAGAGAGAAGACATTCATTTGGGTCTTTTAAATATTAGTTCATTGGTGTTTCCATGCTGCTGGCTTCTACAGCTCCAAGTTATGGTATATGAGGTAAAATGAAATCCAGGGAACTGACTACAATGTTGCTCTTCAGATGCTGAGATCCCTAACTGTTCTACCTTCTATCCATCTTTCGGAATCTTCGTATGTTTGTTTTATAGAAAATGCATAGTATCCTTAGTTGTATTTGGTGAGAAGAATAGAGAGAAGCATATTTACTCCATCTTCCCAGAAGCTTAAATTGAGGGATTTTTCATAGTATTATTGCTGCAATCTTAATTTGTTTAAAGACCAATAAGTATTTTTGTCGCTTTGAGAGCATCCAATACCCTGCTTTACTTTTTTTTCTAATTTGAGGGGTATCTTAGTCAATTTCGGCTGCTATAACAAAATACCTTAGATTGTATAATTCATAAACAACAGAATGTATTGCTCATAGTTCTAGAGGCAATATCAAGGCACCAGTAGATTCAGTACCTAACAAGGACCTGTTCCTCATAGAGAACGCCTTCTTGCTGTGTCCTCACATGGTGGAGAGGGCAAACAGGCCCCCTCATGGCTCTTTTATAAGGGCACCACCCCATGTATGAAGACTGTGTCATCACAGCCTAATCACCTCCATCTAAAAGTTCTACCTCTTAATTACTATTGCATTGAGGATTAGACATCAACATATGAGTTGGGGAGTGAGAAGGGACACAAGCATTCAGACCACAAAATTCCATTCCTAGACCCCAAAATTCATGTCTTTCTCAAGTGCAAAATACATTAATTCCATCCTAATAGTTTCAAACTCTCAATTCATTCCAGTATCAACTCAACAGTCCAAAGCCCGGAGTCTCATCTAAATCTGCTGTGAGAGAGACTCAAAGGTATGATTCATTCTGAGGCAAATTCCACTCCAGCTATGAGCCTGTGAAATCAAACAAGTTCTGAGTTTTTGAAATACAATGGTGAGACAAGTACAGGATAGACATTCCCATTCTAAAATGGAGATATAGGAAGAAAGAAAGGGATAACAGGTCCTGACCCAATCTAAAACCCTACAAGGCAAACACTTAATCTTAACACTTGAGAATAATTTTCTTTAATTATACATCCTGTCTTGTGGACACAGGGTTTGGGCTCCTGTGGCTATGAGTGACCCCACCCCCATGGCTTGGCTGGGTGATATCTATGCTACAGTTTTCACAGGTTGGAGTCGAGTGCTCATGGGATTCCCAAGCAGGAATCATACATCAATGGTTCTATCAGTCTGAAGTCTTAGGGGAGGCCTCACTTCCACAGCTTCACAGGGCATTGCCGTAGTGAGAGATTTCTGTAATGGTTGTACTAGGCATCGCTCCACCAGGGGCTCTCTGTGGTAGCCCAACCCCAGTAGCAGTTCTCTGCCTGGGCCCCAAGACTCTCCAGAGAATCCTTTGAAATCTAGGTGGAGGAAGCCATGACCTCACAACTTCTGAGTTCTGTACATCCATGGAGATAGTCTTGCTCGGACACCACCAAGGTTTTCTACCTATGCCCTCCAAAGGGGTGGCCTGAGCCACATCTGGATCTGCTTGAGCCACATCTGGGGTGGCCAAGGAGTGCTGTGCCAAAATGCAAGAAGCAGAGTCTTGAGGCTGTACAGGGAAGTGAGCCCTGAGATCCCCTAGGCTTCTGAAGCTCTTCTTTTAACATTATTCTGTTCCATAGACCTTGGCACTATGGGCTTGTGATGGGAGTAACAGGTCTGATGATCTCTGTCTTCAAAGAGGAAGAATGCCAGGAGGTTGGCACTTTGCCAACACCATTTCTGATTCTGGTAATGAATGGTCCAGAAATAAGGCTTTTGGATTCTGGTTTCTTAAATGTAAAACATCAGATCAGAACCAAGGAAGGAATGTTGATACACAGAGAAGCAACTCCTTGTTCTAATTCACACATTTAATGACTCCAGCAAACTCTCTGGAAACTTTTAGAACTTGCTGTTTCCCTCAGAATCTTAAATATCTCATTTTCCTGCACACTTACATTCTAGAGAGATTTCCTATTATCATTTTTCTTTTTCTGTTGCTTTTCTAACTTAGTCATAGAATTATACCTTTATATCTTGATTTTTAAACTTCAGAAAATATCCATTAACTTCCACTTATCTCTCCTTCTACTTTTTTTGTCTCAACATTTAACTTATTTTTTTATATCATATGGTTGCTTTTATAACATTCACTTCTTTACACTAACTAAATGAGTTATTTCATATCTTTCTATGAATTGAATTTTAAAAACTCAGAATAAATATTTTAGTGTTATGCTTATGCACAATTCTCAATTCTATTATCACATTGTGATTAATAGAAATAAGAACTGTGGTTGGGGCCATGTAGAAGGAATGCAATTACTTATTACTGAAAATCATCCTATAGAAGGAGATACTCCTCGAGAGACTGAGTTTGATGGGTCCTCTTTTAATTTCTTTTCAGTCCCTTCACTTTGTTTGTGTCATGTTCAACTACAAGTATTTCTTTATAGCCATGGAAGTCTCAGTCTTGGATACTCTTTTTATTTCATTGACCTAATCTTTCTAATTATTTCATAGAAGATAAAAAAGGTTGATTCCTTTTGTACATGCAAGAATATCTTAATTTTTCCCTCACAAATAATTGATATTTATTTCTGAGCATTTTGAGTTCAAAATATTTTCTTCTACTCAATTTGTTTACTTTTAATTTTGATAATATTTTAAACTTACCAAAAAAATCTGCAATAGTAATAGAAAGAACTTTATAATCCTTTTTGCATATTCATTAATTGTTAATATTTTTCTGTATTTCCTTATTTATTGTATCCTTATTTTTATCCATTTGAGAGTATATTATAGACAAGATAACCTCATGCTTAAATACTTCATTGTGTGTTTCTGAAAAACAAGGACACTTACTTATATAACCAATATACTATTATCAAGATCAAGAAATTTAACAATGACACAATGCCACTATCTAATCAACAGTCTTTATTCTAATTTGACCACTTATCCAGTTATAGTTTGAATGTGTCTTCCCCCAAATAATATGTATTAGAAATTTAATCCCCATTGCAACAGTGTTGGGAGGCAGAGTTTAATGAGAAGTGATTATTCACCCATAAATAGATTGTTGTTATCATGGGAATGGGTTTGTGATTACTGGAGTGAATGAGTTCAGCTCCACTTTGCCTCTCTTTCCCACCCTCTCTTTGTTCTTTCACTTTCCACTACAGGATAACAGAGCAAGAAAACCCTCACCAATTGCCGGCACCTTGATCTTAGACTCCCCAGCCTTCAGAACTGTGAGGAAATAAAATTATGTTCTTTATAAATTACCCAGTGTGTGGTTTCTTTTATGGCAGCACAAAACATATCTCCACAATAATTTTTTATAGCAATCTGCCTTTTAGCACTTAGTGTTCTTAAATCCTGATATCAGTCTATTTTTTTATTTTTAAATATTTTTTTTCTCTGTCTCTGAAAAGCTTTGGATTTTCTCTTTTTCCTTAAATGTATACAATTTCACCTGACTCTGACTATATTAAATTTCCTTAGCACAAGGTAGGAAATTACAGTCTGCAAACTTGTGTCATTTTTCAACTAGACAAATGTTTTACTTGCCTTTTTTATATTTTTTTATCTTTCATTTTTTTCTGCTCTCCTGAAACTGCTAGTGTCTCCTACTTTCAGCCAATATTTATTGGGAGCTTTCTGTGTGCCAAGCACTGCTCAGTGAAAAGAAAAGTAACTTGGATCCAATTAAGCCTCAGACTAACAACTGACAGAGTTAATCATTTATCAGCAAGGACACATGCTTGGAGAACTGCAAGGCAGGACAACCATTCTTCCAAGTCTCCTACTCTTAGAACAGAGGCAGTGTGTCCTCAGACAGAGAAAAGGCCACTCAAATTTCTTTGCAGTTGAACAGGGTATTTTAAAAACTGAAGACTGACCATCAAGAATCCTGACCACAAGCCGGGCTCAGTGGCTCAGCCTGTAATCCCACACTTTGGGAGGCTGAGGTGAGTGGACTGCCTGAGTCTGTGGGTTCAAGACCTGCCTGGGCAACTTGGTGAGACCTCATCTCTACAATTAATAAAAAAATTAGCCAGGCATGGTAGCGCACACCTGTGGTTCCAGCTACTTGGAAGGCTGAGGCAGAAGGATCGCCAGAGCCCAGCAGGTCGAGGCTGCAGTGGCCGGGAGCGTGCCACTGCACTCCAGTCTGGGCGACAGAGTGAGACTCCAACTCAAAAAAAAAAAATCCTGACCACTCAAAATCTATCCATCCAAAATAAACCACTTAAATATACATATACAGTATATATAACATTATTTTATAGTCATTAAATACAGAGAAGTTGGACACCAGGAATATCTCTTGATGACTAGCCCTGGCATTCACCATCAGAAAAATTTATCATTTTTTCTGGAGTGGATTCTCAACTTTCTTAGAATAAATACACTAGACAACACTTTTTTTAAAAATTCCCCCAAATGACTTGTTACTTGCTATAGGGAAACAAATATACTTCCATAGTGATTTTCTTTCTTTCCCATAGCTTTCCTCTGGAGGCTTGTGAGATTAAAGCTATAGAGAGAGGCTGAGACATTGCCGGGAAAGGCAGCTGGAACAAGCAGGGAGCTTGGTGGGACCACCTGTCCAAACCACGTGTCAGCTTTTCAGATCCAGAAACACCGCTTTGTCCTGGCCCCCAGAGCAGATCAGTCTCTACTGGACTTATTCAGCCTAATCAACCTCAGCAGCACCTGAGAAAAAAAGTAGAATACTTACTTTGCAGCCGAAAATTAGAGAACCAAGATGTGAAGAGTTCAGACTTCAAAGACAAGCAGATACGATTTCAACTCTCAGTTTTACCCCTCTAAAAAGTTTGATTTAGGGAAGTGATTTAACTTCTGAACCTTTATGTCCTCTTCATAAAGGTAAAATAAGAACAATGCAAATAGCTTCCTTATCAGATTGATGTGGGATAAATTCATACTACAATCTGAATGTGTTCCTCAAAATTCACATGCTGAAACTTAATTGCCAATGTGATAGTATTAAGTATCTATCTGGTGCCTTTAGGAGTTGATTAAGTCATGAGGGCAGAGTCCTCATAAATGAAATAAGTGACCTTATAAAAGAACTGGAGGAAACTAGCATCAGTCCTTTTGGCCTTCTGCCCTGTGCCATGTGAGAACACAGTATTTGTCCCCTCCAGGGGATACAGCAACAAGACAACATGTTGGAAGCAGAGAAATCAGGCCCTCACTAGGCACCAAATTACTGTTGCCTTGATCTTGGACTGCTCAACCTCCAGAACTGTAAGGAAATAAATTTCTGGTCTTTATAAATTACCCAGTCTCAAGTATTTTGTTATAGCAGCACAAATGGACCAAAACAACTAGGACAACAGATAGTAATTGGTTGACATAATACTGGCACAGGAGCAGGCATTCTATAAACAATGACTGCTAAAATTAATATTAATATCAATATATTTAAAGGTAGACAAGTGTTTCCACACAGGCAAATTCACATGGTGATATAAATTATAATCATACAGTTATGTACTACACAGACAACCAGGGGAAAGGGAAATTTGGAGCAGATCCCAATGCCTGATGCTTATATCTCTAAGAGCAGCATGGCAGCCAAGCAGACTAGAACGCTGTGCTTAGACAAGCTTCCTCCTGGAACCCCGTTTCCAGACTCCCTTTCCAGTCCTTCAGCTCACTGGCTATCTCTTTATGTGTGTTAATACTAGCAGACAGACCAATGTTTAGCTGCCTTTTGTAGAGAGCTCCTGATGTTCATGCCCTGTTGGTTTTACTTTGATGCATTAGAGCATCCCCATGTTCTGGGGTTGTGAAGGCTTCTTACTGATCCCCCATTGAGTCACCATAGCTAAGGGGTTATTTTTGTCCACAGTCATATACTCACTTCTTTATCTGATCAATCCACAATTTCATTAAGAATTAATAAATCTTCATGAAAAATAATAAGTAATCAAAAAACATGTTACACAGCTCAAAGTCTGTTCTAAAGGAAAACATATATGTGTATCATGAATAATTTTACAGTATAATGGAAGTATGGAAGTTTGCTTGCTCTATAATAAAGATGAAAACTCAAAAAGTTTGGGATTTTCCCCTCCTTTTCTCTCTACTTTTCTGAAATAACCTTAACTCCTCTTGAAAAAATTGATTACCTGCTCCTTTGATGAGTCATAATGTATGCCAGATGCTTAGAAAATCAGAATGATATCCTTTATTTCATAACTAATGTAGCTAGTGAAAGAAAAGGGTGGATTCATAAAATGAAAACATAATAAAACCTGTTTAGTATCTCAAAAAAGGGGGGAACCTTCTAAAATGTGTAAGATGTAATATAAGCTCAAAAAATATAAGCTATGACATAATTATTAATCGTTAAAAATGAGTCTTCTGTAAGCATTTTGGCAGGAATTAATATACGTTATAAATATTCATAAGTAAAATGGATATTTTTAAGATAAAGCTTTATAACAATTCTCAGCAATTCAGACAGAGCTCACCCACACTTGTAATACAATCTGTTTGCTTCAAAATGTATAATCATGTGATAACCTGAGCAGCAAATGCAGAGAAACGTCTGCCCTGCCATTGGCTTTTGGAAGAGTTTATTTTTACAGAATAGTTTGAAAGCATAGGGAGATTGAAACCCAGCAAACAGACTGCATTTCTATTTTCTTTCCTGAAAGTTGTAATACACAACTTAAAAATATATTTTATGTCAAAACTAATGTTTTCTCTCCTCTTACCTTTCAAAAAGCCTGTATCCATAGATGTAAAACCATGTTATGTTTCCATTTATATTTATTTGACTTCAAATGGACGTCTTGAAATAGAAGTTACTTCTATTTCTATAAACAAAAACATAGCATCATGTTTAACTTCGCTTCACCTTTGAGCTAAGGTAATAAAATATCCAAGCTAGAAGGGAGCACACTCTGGGCTGTGGGGAAGAAGGAGGTGACTGGGGAGAAAGATGGAGTTCTCTTTTCAGTTCTACCTATAAATGGAGCCTCGTTTTCCTACACAGACGGTCCCTGACTTAGGATGGCCCAACTTACCATTCTTCCACTTTACGATGGTATGAAAGTGACACACATGCAGTAGAAACGGTACTTCAAGTTTTGAATTTTGATCTTTTCCCAAGCTAGAAAGATGCAGTACAACACTCTCTTGTGGTGCTGGGCAGAAGCACGGATCTGCAACTCCCAGTCAGCCATGTTAATGTAAATGTTCTGATGGGAACAGAACCTCATCATAAGTCAAGGAGCATCAGTGCATAAGTAAGGTTTACTAAGGTTGCTTTTATCTCATTCTAAAAGTCTATGAGTCTCAATTATTTCTTTTTTTTTTATTGTGAAGTTGTGGGGTACAGTTAAGGGTTAGATATACAATTGCATTTCATTCAGGCACCCTGTTGATATGGGGTGTCTCCCTGTCCCCAGACAGATATTTGCTACTGTTAATCCCATCTCCCTCCCCCCACCATAGTTTCCCTGTACGGTCAGTCATTTCCGTACAGTATTGCATTGGATGTTTAAGGTCCATTATATGAGTGAGAACATGTGATACTCGGATCTTTGTTTCTGTGAGAGGTCACTCAGTATTATAGGCTCTAGTTCCATCCAGGTTGCTGCGAAATTCATGATTTTGTTCTTTTTTATGGCTGCATAGTATTCCATCGTGTATATGTACCACATTTTTTTAATCCAGTCCTCTTTTGATGGGCAGCATGGCTGTTTCCAGGTTCTTGCTATTGTGAACAATGCTGCGATAAACATGCATGTGCAGGTATCTTTTTTATAGAGTGATTTGTGTTCTTCAGGATATATTCCCAGTAGGGGGGTTGTGGGGTCATATGGGAGGTTGGTATTTAGAGCTTTTAAGAATCGCCACACTGCTTTCCACAGAGGTTGCACTAGTTTACACTCCCACCAACAGTGTAGAAGTGTTCCCTTTTCACCACACCCTCTCCAGCAGCTGTTATTTTTTGAGTTGTTGATAACTGCCATTCTGACTGGGGTTAGGTGGTATCTCAGTGTGGTTTTGATTTGCATCTCCCTGATGATTAGTGAGGTTGAACATTTCTTCGTGTGTTTGTTGGCTGCTCGGATGTCTTTCTTTGTGAAGTGTCTGTTCATATCTTTTGCCCATTTTATAATGGGGTTGTTTGTTTTTTTCTTTTCAGCATGTTTGAGTTCCTTGTAGATCCAGGATGTTAAGCCTTTGTCGGACCTGGAGTTGGCAAATACTTTTTCCCAGTCTGTAGCCTGTCTCCCTGCTCTCTTGATGGTTTCTTTGGCTTTGAGGAAGCTTATCAGTTTAATAAGGTCCCACTTATCTATTTTCTCTCTTATAAGCTGTGGGTTTTGGGTTTTGTTCAGGAATTGGATGCCAGTTCCGATTTCCATGAGGGTTTTTCCTTCATTTTCTAAGGTTCTTATGATTTGAGGTTTTACATTTAGGTCTCTGATCCATTTGGAATTAACCTTTGTGCATGGGGATAGATAGGGGTCCTGTTTCAATCTTCTGCATGTGGTCAGACAGTTTTCCCAGCACCATTTACTGAATAGGTTCTCCTCTCCCTAGCGGTAGGTGGTGGAGGCCTTGTCAAAGATGAGTTGGTTGAGAAATTGAGGTTTTGCTACAGGAATCTCAATTCTATTCCATTGATCTATATGTCTGTTCTTATACCAATACCAAGCTGTTTTGATGATTGTAGCTTTATAGTAAAGTTTGAAGTCTGGTAATGTGATACCACCTGCTTTGTTTTTTTTTTTGCTGAGGATTGTTCTGGCTATTCTTGGACGTTTGTGTTTCCATATGAATTCCTGAGTTGTGTTTTCTAGGTCTGAGAAGAATGTTGCTGGTAATATGATGGGTATTGCATTGAATTTGTAGATTGCCTTAGGTAAGATGGACATCTTCACAATGTTGATTCTTCCAATTCATGAGCATGGGATATTTTTCCACTTGTTTGTGTCATCTTTGATTTCTTTGAGCAGTGTTTTGCAATTTTCATTATAAAGGTCTTTCACATCTCTGGTTAGGAAGATGCCAAGGTATTTCATTTTTTTTGTGGCTATTGTGAATGGAACTGTGTTTTTTATTTGGGTTTCTGTTTGTTTATTAT